>NW_028261381.1:177796921-178096921 GCF_051295495.1 Thamnophis sirtalis | reverse complement strand
TGCTTCTTGTTCTCCGCTAAGGTGCTTTGGAGAATAGCTTGACTTCCTCTTCTTTGGGGCAGCCCTTTAGATATTGGGACACTGCTATCATTGTCACCTCTAGTCCTTCTTTTTATCAGACTAGATGTTCCCAGTTCTAGCAACCGTTGTTTATATGAATAAAATAAAATATTTTCACAAGACTAATCCATCAATAAACTACTGTATCAATCATGCTTTCTCTTACCTGTGTTTGGGCTTTGGCACAAAGGCCAGCAGAGTTTCAACAAACCTTGCAGTTAGCTCTTTGGAAGACAAAGCAAAATCCTCCAACACTGGGAGAACTCAGAGAATATTTTTTAAAGCAGGTTTAACCTTGGAAGATTTCTGCATGTTGAAATCCACAGGGGATACATTAAAATTACTGTTCTTTTAATAATTGGAGGGGAAGGCAATTGTCCTATCTGTTGGGCAATGGATGTTGTTTGCACACCAGACAGGGAAAAACATGTTTGTGTCTCTTGTTGCTAATCCACAGAGCAGATGGACTTGGGAATCAAAGTGAAGTTGACTTTTTGAACTACCTGAAAGTCAACACCTGCAAATAAGATGGAGTTTGGCCTGTGCAATAGTATGTTCAGATAGAATGGGTGCTAATGGGGCATAGTGGAAGTGAGCTGTACCTTAGGAAGTATGAGCAATCATTCCAATTATTAGATGCAATAAATGCTTTAATTATTGTCGAGATTGTATTGCTAAAATGCTTGTTAGCTTCATCATCTTGCCAAAAAAGGGGAGGAGGGAATGGAATGCCAAGAACACATTCATGGAGCATGAGATCCTGCATGATACCAAGGTCATTGATGCAGGTGCTTGATGAAGAAGTGAACTGTTCCCAAAACAAAAATAAATATTACTGTTGGACAATATGAACCTTCAGTGGTTGGGGGAATGGGAATCTAACGTTTAGCTAAGCAAGCTTTTGCACGGGAAATCTCAGAGTTGGTTTTTCTGGGACTTAATTTCCTTGAGGATTCCTTTTGTTGAGTTCACTATTCAGATTTTTGACACTAAAACAACTCTCCTTAACCTTCACATTATGAATGAAGACTATCCGGACACTTCCGAGAAAGTTGTAGCATAGCGATGTCAGAAAGTGAGAAAAAGTGGCACCTGAGGAGCAAAGTTGAGAAAGTGTAGGAGATAGAGAAACCACTGAAAGTTAAACAGATGACATCACTCAGTTCAAGCACAAGTGGAGAGTGAGGGAGCCAAACTGAGCATCTCAAAGGAATACTGAGATTTGGCAGAAGTATTTAGTGAGCAGGAATCTCCCACTCTCACCGCCCCTTGTACTGTGCAATCATCTTACTGCCTAGGCTAGGGCAAAGGTTCCCAAACCAAAGATGTACTCCATGACCCCAAGAGAGATGGAAGAGCTCCAGAGGTTCATGGATAAAAATTTGGCTAAGGGCTTTATTCAGCCAGTGAAGTCTAGGGTGGTAGTACCAGTACTCTTCAAGAAGAAGAAAGATGGTTCTTTGAGATTGCATGTTGATTTTTGAGGGAATAATGGGGTTTGTGTGGGAAAACAAGATGCAACTGCCACAAAACAGGGGGATAAATGAATTGATTGATCAAATTTATATAACCACCCATCTTATGCAAAGTTATTCTGGGCAGTGTACAACAAACCAATAAAAGCTGTTAATAAAGAAAACAATCCTTGTTTAAAAACTTTATGCAATAATTATTAAAAAAGAATCAGAAATTATAACAGCAGAACTAAAACAGGAAAAGAGAAAAATATACAAAGGAATGTGTCAGCCCTGGAGCCATTTTCCCCTGGCATCTTCAGGGTGGCCACATCAGAGATGAGTCAAGCTGTGGGAATGGGAAAAGGTAGAGATAGCCAGGGGATTGTAGCCAAGATAAAATTCTTTCCTCTGAGAACCAAGGATTCTCCCACAAGATGCAAGCAAGTGGGATCTGAGATCAAGTGATCTTTAGACTGTGACCTGATTGGGCCATGTGATGGATTGCATGTGCAGGGGAAATAAAACTTTACTTTTAACTAGAGAGAAACCTGAGGGGGGGTTAGAGTCGGGTTTCCCCAGATGTGTCAATATGACATGCCTAATAAATCTATAACTTGAGGAAGATGCTTGCCTCTGAGTTTTGATTCCTATGGGTGTGTTACTTGGAAACCTGACAGAATGTTCATAATCATAAAGCCAACTCATGGGTTTACCTTGCTCCTGTGGTCCCCAAGTCTGCTTCCATAACTAGTCTTGTGGGAACTTTAGAAGCTCAGGAGTCATGAGGCCAACAATGTTCTTATATCTCCCTGAGGCCCATTGTAATTCTTCTCAGAACATTCCTATAGGAGCCTCTGGATCCCTGGATGCAAATGTTTCTTTTAACTAAGTTCTCCATAGGTAACAAAACAATAGGAAGAAAACTGAAATCTATTATAGTATTACTTATGAATATGTATGCATGAATCATTTCCCCTTCCTTTCTTACATCATTTTCTCCTTCTGAAATGTATAAATATCAGCGCATCTCTTTGCCCTCTAAGGGGATATGTCAGGGTTCCAACAGATGCCCTAGTTAAACTATGAGCCTCGAGCCAAGCTTCAAAAGAAATAAGTTATTTATTAGGAGCAACATTTCGGCATGTACTCAAGTGAAGCCAAATCTGAACCCATGTAATTTATGGCCCAATTATGACCCTGTTTCCCCCCTCGCCACAGAGTGTGTCATAAATCACATTCTCCAATGCAGCACTTTTGTGGGCTGTAGAAATCACTCCCCTGGCTGCTGTGGGTAACCTGGGAGACAGCCTTGAGAAAGATATGCCTGGAATATGCTTCTGTTTGTGGTTGCCATGCTGCTTCATCAGTTTCCCTTCCCCCTTGCCTATGGCAACTTGAGAGCAGGCCAGGGATGCTTTGTGAGTTGACATTTTTGTCACCTCTGAACCTCTGAATCCCTGGATGCAAATGTTTATTTTAACTAAGTTCTTGGTAAGTAACAAAAAAGTAGGAAGAAACCTGAAATCCATTAAAGTATTATGAATTTCCCTGCATGAATATTTTCTCCTTCCTTTCTTACATAATTTTCTCCTACCTGGGTTTCCTGGCCCTTGTCAGTTTCACAGTGGTCTTTATGGCTAGGATGTTGCCTGACAATTTTAATGAAGCCAAATTCATTACTTTTAGCATGCTGATCTTTTGCAGTGTTTGGATCACCTTCCTCTCCACCTACCTGAGTACCAAAGGGAAGTCCATGATGGCCGTGGAGATCTTCTCCATCTTGGCCTCTGGAGCTGGTCTCTTGGCTTGCATCTTTTTCCCAAAAATGCTACATTATCCTATTGAAACCCCACCTTAATTGTAGAGAAAATATAATGGAACACAAGAATATCTGATTCATGCAGAGATTTGAAAGTTTTATTTTGACTTTAGGGCATTTTTGTATTTGATCTGCTTTCAAAAAAATGTGACCTAGCAGAGCAGCTAATTCGTTAAATAATTGAAAATCAAGTGATATAAATAATCACAGACCATTTAGTAATCACCCACACTTTTATTTTTCTTTAATGTCAGTTCATCCCAGTGAGGCCTCATGAATAACTTGAAAATATGCTTTGATTTTAAAGAAGTGGATATTAGTTCTCAGAACTACAATTTCCCTGTATTTTCATCAAAAGTATCTTTAAATATATGTTGGGTTGTTTTGAAAAATGTTTGTTTGTATTGATCCTTGAGGCTTTGCTGAGTTCCCTACCAACTTTTCCATTCAAATGATTATTAGAGTTTGTCAGAATTTGTTGCAGAAAAATCAAATCCAGAAAGCATGCATGGATAACTGATTCAGCTGGATTCATTAACTTCTTTATATACATAAGAATAGATGAATAAATGTAGAATACCAACAGTTGGTTCTTCCAAGTAAATACAAGGCAGGAAAGTTACAGGCAAACACAGCAGACAAGCCCAGACAGACTGTTTGTTTACTTCTCAGAGCAGCAGACTGCTTAAGTTTCTGTTTCAATTCTCTGTACAGACTCAGATCTATTTAAGATCCCATTGGCTAACTTAGTTGCTGTGCCTATTCACTGGCTGACCTTGCTCCCATGTCTCTCCCAGTCATGAATATTTTAACAGAGTTCTTACAATTCTGCAGTTTAAATGAGCTACATTTTTACTCTCTCTATACTTAATAGCGAACACACTTGATTAACAAATATGATCAGCCCTCAGAAGAATGCATTACAATAATCCGTTCAGGCAGTGACCAGGACATAAATAACTGTGAACAGACCTTAATGAACCAAGAATGGTGCAACTAGTACACGAAACACAACTCTTCAAAAGATTTCCTAGCTACAACTGCCATCTATTCTTTGGTCAAGAGTTATTGTCAGATCCGTGAATATGCCATTCTTCAGGGGAAGGGAAGGATCATTGCTTACATTTATACTTTATTCCTTTCTCCTATTAGTCTATTGATTTATAACCTTTCTCCAGGCACCTAAATAGCCCAACATTTTCTCACATTTAGGGGAATGTAAGGGGAGGGCGGGCCATGTGGGTTACATTGCTCGAAAGCCAGCAGAGAACGATGGTGAGAAACTTCCCTTATCACTTTCTCGGGGAAGGAGGGGTGCAATAACATCTTAACACCTGCAGATTGGCTAAATCCACATTGGACTCTCGGGAGGGGTTTCTAATTGCTTTTATTCCAACTATACTGCCTGAGGGATCTCAGAGGCTGCTTTGATTACATCCTGCTATAACTCTGTTCAATAAAAGGTTCCTTTTGAAATGCCAAGTTTCAAGAGTTCTTACTTTCTTGAATAAGGACCTTACAGTTATAAAGGATTCCAGATTATGCATTGGGCATGTTTGCAGCAGTGAAAACTCATCCAATACCATAGATGGTAAAATACCAAATCCACTTAGTTGAGTTGAAGCCTGATTCTCCCCAAAGCCACCAGGTCCTGGGTCAGGATATCAACAGCACTGCTTAGTTCACCAAGGCCAGAGATGTAGAGTAGAGCATCTTCGGCACCCTGTTAATACTTCACCCCAAATAGTTTCATGTATATGTTAAATAGCAGAGGAGAATGCACCTAACACTATATGTCTATGGGACACCAAACATTCCAGCACCCATACAAAGGGATCAAGTGTGAGGCCTGTCACTCCCAATCAACACAGACTTATATCAGTTCTGTAGAAGTGAGAGGAATTTGCAAAATGAAATGCTGCATACACCCTAAGAAGGATCTGATCTAGAATCTGATGTTGAAGACCACCCAAAGGTATAGAAGAGCAAGAATGGATGTGTTACCACCATCCTATTGCTGCCAAATGTCATTCTAAAAGTTCAACCAATGCCTTTTCTGTTCTATAACCCAGGTTTTATCTTGACTGAAAGGGGTGTAGATAATCCACCCAGGATCTGGTGAAGGAACTGCATGATCATCTTCTCCACAAACTTTCCTTAAAAAAAGGGACATTGGTATGAGATTAAAATTGTCCAATATAATGTGATCCAGCCACTGTGTCTTGAGGAGGGAGAAACTAAGACCTCCTTAAGAGGAGGACACACCACAACATCTCTCAAGGAAGAATCTAGGCTGGTCCTGTTCCACTGCTGAATCCAACCCCAAAAATGGAGTGCACTACTGCAGGCTACTTCTGCTGACTGCCATCTGCCTGCAATTTTGTAGTTCGAATCTCACTAGGCTCAAAGTTGACTCTCTCTCCCCCCCTCTATCTCTCTCTCTCTCTCTCTCTCTCTCTATCTCTATCTCTATCTCTATCTCTCTCTTACTCTATCTCTATCTCTATCTCTATCTCTATCTCTAATCTATCTATCTATCTATCTATCTATCTATCTATCTATCTATCTATCTATCTATCTATCTATCTAGGTCTTTGGTAATTCGGATTTTCTCCCACGTAAAATTGGTAGTGTCTTGGCGACATTTCGACGAAGTTTCATTCGTCATCTTCAGGCTGGTTTGTTCGGTTCACTGACAAATGTTCCCTTGAAAAAGTGCGCCGACAAAACCGCTGGGAAAAAAACACGAGTTCAAAATCGCACCCACGAATGAGCGCAGAAGCACGCTGACAACAGCACGCCAACAGAAGTGCGTTCTAAACCTAACTGTAACCCTAACCCTAACCCTAACCCTAACCCTAAACCTAAACCTAAACCTAAACCTAAACCTAACTCTAAACCTAACTCTAAACCTAACCCTTACCCTTACCCTTACCCTAACCCTTACCTTAACCGTAATCATGCTTCTGTTGGCACTCTTTTGTCGACGCGCCTTTGTGGGCACGCTGTCGACGTCACGGTTTTATCACCGCAGTTTTGTAGGGCACGCATTTGTCAGGTCACAGGTTTGTTCGGCTTCGTGCTTCCAGGAGCAATGTGAGATCGCAGCTGTTTCTTCCTTTTAACTGCCAGTGGAGGTGGGAGTTGATTGGGTGGGAGTTTGGCTGTGTTCTGATAGGGTGGAGGAGTGTTCTGATTGGTTGGAGGATTGTGCTCAGCTTAGTCTGAGTTGCCGGGGGATTTGAGCTGTTGAGCTGCGTTGCTGTTGTTTGGCTTCATGTTTGTGGCCGTGCCAGCTCTTCATGGTGGGTGTCTGTCTGCTTCATGTATGGATTGGAGGGGTTTGAAGTGGCTAATGATGCAGCTGCGGTCTGGCTTCACTTTATTTATTTATCAGCACAAATAAAACACACACACACACACACACACACACACACACACACATATACTTGTACTTGTACTTGACGCCTCTTCATCCATCGTGGGTATAGGCGACTTCCATGGAAATTTGACGCCACTGTTTTCGGTAGCAATGTTTGCACATTGAGGCAACCAATATTGTTTAGCCCTAGAAAGGGCTGATTGGAATGGATACGGCGATCCATGGAAGCTGTTTCGGCTGGATATACCCAAGGGGGTGCCAGTCCCAAGGGTCGACAGAGCCCGATTGGTGGGAACGGGGGGCACCACGTGAAGGCCGGGTTGTCGTTTGATAGCTGAGAGGCTTATATATATATAAAAGACCCAAATACAACTGGTCTTGTTGTATTTGGGTCTTTTCCCTTGTAAGATTGAGATTGTCTTGGCAACATTTTGGCGAGGTCTCACTGTCCATCTTCAGACTGGGTTTTGGACTTAAAGTGTGGTTGGAGCTGCCGTCTATAAATCTTGGTGGGGGTATGTGGAGTGCTGTCTTTGTTTCAGTAAGTGGATTGATTGGATGTGTGGCTGTATCATGATTGGTAGATTGGTGCTGATTGGTGCTGGCTGTGTGTCCATTGTTGTTTTGTGTTGGGTGGTGGGTGGGGCTCAGTGGTGGGTTTCAATTTTTTTAGAACCTATTGTGTGGGTGTGGCCTATTTTATGGGCATGGCTTGGCAGTCATGTGACCGGGCAGGTATGGCCAACTTGACATCACTCATGCACACTCAGTCACATGACCACCACCCCCCAAGCCATGTGGCAAATTTTTTGGGGACTCCTATGAAGGGGGGGGAAGAGAGGGGAAAAATCCCAAAAATAGACTACTGGAGGATTAAGTGCCGAAATTAGGGAGATTGGAGAAGGCAGGACAGAGAGGAATCCAGTAGAAAGCTACCACACACTGGGGAAAGAACTTTGGGAGATCGGAGAAGGCAGGACAGAGAGGAATCCAGTAGAAAGCTACCACACATTGGGGAAAGAACTTTGGGAGAACGGAGGTGGTAAGGCAGAGGGGAATCCAGTAGAAAGCTATCACACTCTGGGGAAAGAACAGAGGACCTCTCTGTGCTTCTCTGTTCACCAGCTCCACTCCCAGGTATGGGAGTTGACACCGAATTCAGCTAGTATAGTGCGGATGGGCGGGGGGAGCGAGCGATGGAGTGGCTTCCAGACGGGCAGGGGTAAGTGAGGAGCAACTGGGCCAGGGCAGGCATTCCAGAAGTTACTTCCAGGTCCACCGGTCGAACCTCCTCTCACCGGATCAGTAAATTTCACCATCCGGTTCTCCCAATCCAGTGCAAACCGGAAGAAACCCACCACTGGTGGGGCTCATTTGTTGACTAGGGCTGCTTTCTAGATGTCTGGTAGGTGGGAGGTATCATCATGTTTATTCATGTTGTGGGGGTGTTTCTCCATTTCGATAGCTTCCATAATTATTCTCTTGTGAAGTGTTCAGTTTTGGAGATTAACCTGGTTCCTTCAAAATTAATTTCATGTCATGTAGCTTTAAGGTGCTGGAAAAAGGAGGAAGTTTTTTTCTTTTTTTCTTACTACGTTCTTGTGTTCTGCGATGCATGCAAAACCCAGCCTCAAGATGGTGAGTGAAACCTTGCTGAAATATTACCAAGACAATCTCAATCTTACATGGGAAAAGATGCGAATACAAGAAGACCAGCGTGAACAGCTTTAGTTTAGAGTAGCAGACTAGTTTAGAACTCAGCACAGGCTCAGAGCTACAAAGCTAAGCTATGCCCAGGCTCCCAGCTGTCTCCAGCAACTACTGTTTCAGTTTCCAAACAGCCCTCATTGGCTGACTTAGTTGCTATGCCTATTCATTGGCTGACCTTGTTACCATGTCTCTGCCAGGTCATGAACTCTCATACACTGACATACAGCTGCTCAATTTGGGTAGCATTAAAACTGAGACTCTTCCACCCCATCCAAGAGCTGTCAGAAACTACAGCAAAACCTTGACTACACTGCTTGGTCCTTCACTGCTTGTGGACTTGAATGTCACCTCTATATGGACGATACCTGACCTTGAACTGAGAAGGACTCCGTGAGGCACCTTGAAAATAAGGGATTGAACTATATCTCCCCACCTCCAACCAACATTGAGTGGAACCAACTCCAGAAAGAGGAACCACGTAACACCATGCACCCATTCTTATTATCCCAGTTGGTCGAGGCATTTACTATGAATGATGGCATCCTTTCCACACCTGCTGAGGATTCAAATGATATACTTCATAAGACAAATACAGCAGACACACATTTATGGCTCCATCAAGTTCTTAGGCAACCCTGCTGCAGAGTTTAAATTAGCCAGACAACTTGAATGATCCTCTTGCCTGTTTTTAAATCTATGGGAGAAGAAAGCTTCTACTTTCACCCAATTCCATCTGAGTATCAATAAATCCGTTATTTCATTGGTATTATTGCCCACTTGCTTACTAGTGTACAACTGATTGTCATGTGCCACCAGGCCTCTTTTGCACTCATTCTATCTGAACAAATTATTGCAAAGTTCAAACTCCATCTTGTGTGCAGGGACTGCTTTGTGTAGGTCAAATACCCAACTTCCCCTTGAGCATCCAATCCATCTGCTCTGTGGAATAGCAACAAGAGACACAAACATGTTTTTCCTTTTCTGGTGCACAAACAAAATCTTGTGCTAAGTGGGCGGGACAACTGCTTTTCCTTGTAATTATCAGAAGAACAGTAATTTTTAATGCATCCCCTATGAATTTCCACCTACGAAAGTCTTCCAAGATAAAAGCTGATTTAAAATTATTCTTTGATTTCTCCCAGCAAAGGGAGGGAGACCTTTACAAAGAGCCAACTTCTAGCTTTGGTGAGACTCAACTGAATCACTTTTCTCTTTGGTCACAGCCCAAACACAGGTAGGAAGAAACACATTTGATATAAATTTGCATTGGGGCCATTGATGTAGAAAGAGCAGATTTTGTGCTAAGACTCTACTGAGATTTCAAGTAATACCTGTAAATCAGCTTACGCACAAACCTTGATTCTTTTTAATCTAGGAGGGAAAATGGCAAGAATGACTGGGCCGCCTCTCCTGCTGCTGCTGCTGCTCTTCTGGCTCCTGCCTCCAACTTTTCCAACATCTGCTGTGAGGATACAAACTAGATATGTGTTGCCAAAACATTTAAAAATTCAGGAATACTATTACAGGCCTGGTGATCTCATTATTGGTGGGAATTTGCCCCTTGGTGTCTATTTTAACAGTGCTAGCCTAGACTTTAAAATGAACCCATTCTGGACTTCTATTCAACTTTTGTAAGTTTCTTCTTGAGGACAATGATGTAGATGATTGTTGGCTTTGTTTGCTCAGAAATACTAGCGATGTTTCCATGTCCTTGCGGAGTTCAAATCTTTGTGCTTTTCTCAAGAAAGAGCCAAGTTCATAAAACAGGCTAGATTCCCAATCTTTCCAAAATTCTTTATCAGGAAGTTGATAAACCACGTTCAGAGATATGAGTTGTCCAACTCATTAGGAACGTTACTGCCCTAGTTAAGAAGATGACTTGCAAGGTTGTTAATTTGGAAAGTATGTCATGCTGGAACGCTCAAGGACAAGCTCAAAACTGTTCCTGCAGGGGATCCTATAACCCCTATACACACAAAACTCAGTTTTGGAATCAGGAGTGTTTAGAAAATAATGGCCCTCAGTAAGTCTTTGCTGTGGTGCCCACTGGAATCTTGCACTCAACAGACTAAAAAAGCTGTTCCAAGAGAGAACAAGATTGATTAAAATTCTCCATTGGCCAAGTATGATTGGACACACAAGGCATTTGTCTTTGGTCCATAAGCTCTCAGTGTACATAAAGAAAAATAAAATACATTCATCAAGAATCATAAGATACAACACTTAGGGATAGTCATAAGTTACTAATAAGCAATCAAATCATACTCAGGAGCCTAGGTGGCGCAGTGGTTAAATGCAGCACTGCAGGCTACTGCTAGATCAGCAGTTCAGCGGTTCAAATCTCACCGGCTCAGGGTTGACTCAGCCTTCCATCCTTCCGAGGTGGGTAAAATGAGGACCCAGATTGTTGGGGGCAATATGCTGACTCTCTGTAAACCACTTAGAGAGGGCTGAAAGCCCTATGAAGCGGTATATAAGTCTACTGCTATTGCTATTGCTATTGCTATACTAGGAAACAAATAAAACAACATAAATCATAAAGATACAAGCAACATGGTTATAGTCATAAGTAGGAAGAGCTAGGTACTAGGAAGACTGAGAAGAATAATAGTAATACAGCCTTAAATAATTTGACAGAGTTGTAGAAATAGGTTGTTTAGCAGTGTGATGGTATTCAGGGAAAAACTGTCCTTGTGTCTAGTTGTTCTGGTGTGCAAGGCGTTATAGCGTCATTTTGAGGGTAGAAGTGGAAGCAATTTATGTCCAGGATTGAAGGCTCTGTAGATAGTTTCATAGCTCTCTTTTTGACTCGTGAAGTGTGCAGGTCCTCAATGGAAGGCAGGTTGGTAGCCATTGTTTTTTCTTCAGTTCTAATTATCTGTTGAAGTCTGTGCCTGTCTTGTTGGGTTGCAGAGCCAAACCATTAGGGTACTAGAGGGGAAATTTAGTAGGACTACAGCCACCAAAGCAAAGAGAATAAGGTAGGAATGATAGAGGATATAAAATGATATGTGATAGGGACACATGTCTACTTCTCCTTTCTCACAAATATATCCAGGTTGATAAAAAACATTTGTAAAAAATCTATTAATATTTGGGACATCCTGCTCCAAAGAAAACCCCCACAAAGGTCCAAGACAAGGCAAACTCCACCAGCACAAACAAGCTTTCCTGTAATATCTCCCAATGTTTCTCTCACTATAGACCCTTACCTAACAATTACCACCAGTTCCAAGCCTTGGTGTTTGCAGTTAAAGAGGTCAATAAGGATCTGGTTCTCCTCCCCAACATCACCCTGGGCTTCCACATGTATGACAATAGCCAGTGGGATAGGAGGATTTCTTTAATCAGCCTCTTTCTGCTCTCCACGCGTGACCAAATGATTCCAGGATATAAATGTGACAGGCAGGACCCTCTGCTCTCTGTCATTGGAGGTGACAACGCCAAATCCTCAAGGCTGATGGCCTCCATCTTCAGCATCTTCAAGGTCCCACAGGTAAGGAGGCTCCATTTAGAAACATGATGGAATAGATAAACAACAGAGGAATACAGAGAAGCACAAGATGCCTCCAAAGGTGTTTGGGGCAGGGGGACAATAATATATATGTGACTTAGAGAATGGATGCTATACTGGGATTCATTTTAATATTTTATGGGTAAATATATGTTTCACAAGGGATGCGGTGGCTCACTGGCTAAGACACTGAGCTTGTCGATCAAAAAGGTTGGCAGTTCAGCTATTCGAATCCCTAGCACAGTGTAATGGATTGAGTTCCCATTACTTGTTCCAGCTTCTGCCAACCTAGCAGTTCGAAAGCATGTAAAAATGCAAGTAGGAAAATAGGAACCACCTTTGGTGGGAAGGTAAGAGCACTCTGTGCGCCTTTGGAGTTTAGTCATACCAGCCACATGACCATGGAGATGTCTTTGGATAGCGCTGGCTCCTCGGCTTTGTATCAGAGATGAACATCGCCCCTCTAGAGCGAGGAACAACTAGAACAACTAGCGAGGGAAACCTTTACATTTACCTATATGTTTCATATAAAATAAACCATTGGTTGATGGCTTCTTCTCTTGGATGGTCACAACTCTGCAAATGTGTTAATTGGTGGTTCTTCCTAAAAACTGAAGAAACCTACCTCTCAAAATGATTCAACTTGACTGATGAGTCACTAAACCACACAATGGGGACATTGTTGCTTTATCTTTTAAAGAAGATTCTCACTTTCTCCAGCTCAGTGTCAGCTTTGAGTCCACTTGGGAAGGCAGAAGAGTTTATCCTTCCTTCTTCCGGATTAATCCCAAGGAATCTGCTCAGTTTGTGGGCTTAGTCCAGCTGCTCCTGTATTTCCAGTGGAACTGGGTTGGGCTTCTGGCTGCTGGAAGTGAGAGTGGGAATCATTTCATCTCAACTCTGATGCCAATGCTCAAGGAGAAGGAGATCTGCCTGGCCTTCGCTCATAGAATGAAAGATGAATCTGAAAAGCATATGGTCCAGTTACTTTTACATTCCAAAATGTGGCTTGAAGTTGACATCATTGTTTTCTTTGGAGACTCTGGAACTGTTGCAGCTTTTCAGTGGGGTCTTTATACTTATGTACTTAATGAAAGGGGGTCATTCCAGAATGTTTGGATCCTAACTTCCTCCTGGAAACTTAGTGTAATGCATCATGTAGATATATGGAAATCTCTAAAGCCCTTGCATGGGGCTTTGCATTTTAGGGATCACACCAATGATATCTCAGAATTCAGCAATTTCCTACTGACTTTAGATCCTTTGAACCCACAAGGGGATATGTTTCTCCCATTATGGTGGGAAAAAGTCTTTGTTTGCAGCTTCCCCAAACAATTTAAATTTTATCCGGACTGGATGAAAAACTGTACAGGGAAGGAGAATTTACACAGCATACCATCTTCCTTGTTTCAAACAAGAATGACTAGTGAAGGTTACAATATCTACAATGCCATCCACGCTCTGGCATATGCATTACATTCAATATACGTATCTAGAGGACGACCAGCCATGGTGAAGCTTGGAAAGAAGATCTCAAATGTCCAGTCATGGCAGGTAACCTCTGGGATTTTTTATCCAGTCCACAGATCCTTAGAGTAAAAGTTTCCCATATGCATTTCTTGAGTTACTCATGAAATATCTTTATCCCAGAATATCAGTGAATATCAGAACAGGTTAAAGCAGCAATTGTTATAAACAGTGATATGACTTAACTGTTGTGTTTAGTTGAAAAGGGAGAGGGGAGAAACAGAAATAAACCAAGCTAGTTATCCATAAGAGCCATGAAGGAAATGATGAGAAGAGAAGAGAAGAGAAGAGAAGAGAAGAGAAGAGAAGAGAAGAGAAGAGAAGAGAAGAGAAGAGAAGAGAAGAGAAAATAACAAGAGTTGGAAGGGACCTTGGAAGTCTTCTAGTCCAACCCCCAGATTAGGCAGGAAATCCTATACCATTTCAAACAAATGCTTAGCCAATCTCTTCTTAAAAACTTCCAGTTTTGGAGTATTTACAATTTCTGAAGGCAAGTTGTTCTACTGATTAATTGTTCTGTCAGGAAATTTCTCCTTAGTTCTAGGTTGCTTCTCTCTTTGATTAGTTTCTGCCATTGCTTCTTGTCCTGCCCTCAGGTGCTTTGGAGAATAGCTTGACTCCCTCTTCTTTGTGGCAGCCCCTGAGATATTGAAAGATTGCTATTATTTCACCCTAGTCCTCCTTTTCATCAAACTAGACATACCCAATATCTTCATGGAAAGTCCTGAAAGATTTTCAATGGTTGCCTGAATTTCAGGAGGTGAATGTCTCATGGAGGAGGTATCAGTCCATAGCAAGGATGTGTTTCTGACAGATGCTTCAATAGGGCAATTGAAGTCCTTGTGGGCACATTTCCACAACCACCTCAGTTTCTTTCTGTATGAATTCTGAAACGTGTTCCTGGTCTGAAATATGAGGTGGGTTCCTACCAGTTTGACACGGTTTGGCTGAACTGGTAGTGATATGCTGGCCTGGGACACAGAACTGGTAGTGACCCAGGCTGGCCATGCCCCTGAACCAGTTCCCCAGTCACTGCCATCACCGCCATCACCGCCATCACCTTTTTTTTGGAGTTCTGAGCATGTGCAGAACAATTTCCATTGAACTGTGCATGCATGCACAGTGTGCATCCAGTGTGTGTGCACGTACGGACGAGCAAAGTACCAGTAATGCCAGCTAGAACCCACCCCTGTCTGAAATGAATCAGAATTTTCTACATCAAAGAATAAATGTCCTGGACAGGGAAGTAACAACCGTGGCCATCCTCTTCCTTCCATATGTCCCCACTTAGTCACACCTGGTTCCTGAATTTTGCTCTCTTTGTCTATCAGGTAAAGAAAGTCAGTGGAATTGTATATCATTTTGAGAGAAATTATTTAATCATTCCAATAATGCATTTGTCATTTACAAGACAAATTTACAAGTAAAGATTTGTAAATGTAGATAGCCACATAAAGCATGAGAAAAGCCAAACAATGAAATTTTGAATGTAGCATTAAAATCTGTATACATAGGCATCATTTGTTAAAAGTAGAGTTGAGGAAGCCATGATACAAATGCCCAGACACTACGGCAAAATGTTGTTGTGCTGCAGAAATAGCTGAGCACTTGGTGTTACCCCTAATTGCTCAAATCTCCACTAATGGTTCTGTAGAACTTCTCAGACATAAACTGATCTGCTAAAATGAGGGCCATGATAGAATGGTAGGAGCCATGATGTCTCATTTGTGGCTTTCAACCAAGTATTCCAATTTCAGAAAATCTCTTTTGTTTCAGATTCTCCACTATTTGAGGACTGTCAAGTTCAACAACAGTGCTGGAGAGGAAGTCTCCTTCTCAGAAAATAGACAGAGGTCTGTTCGTTATGATCTTCTCAACTGGGTTTTCCTCCCCAATCAATCAAATCTTCTTGTGAAAGTTGGACACATCCATCCTGGGGCTCCCCTGGGTCAGGATTTTACCATTAACTCGGATGCAATTGTCTGGGCCACAAAGGTGAGTTGAAAGGCATTGATGTAAGTTCAGGGAAAGATTTTTTTTCCTCTTCTGGAGATGCAGAATATTATTCTAGCTGGAAAAAGGTCTATTGAATCATAAAATATGGCAGCTATTTGCTCAAAAATCTGATCTGCATGTAACACACTTCAGGTCCGATTTGTGGCAGATCCCAGAAAGGATTGGCATTGGGAAGAAGTTCTTGCAAGCCAGGATGCCGTTATGGTGGGCAACAGTGATTTCTATGGACTATTCTCACTATGGAATCAAATGTAGGACCCAAAACCAACAATCAAACCTCACTGCAGGATTTAGCAGTTCACATTGGAGTAAACAATGGGAGGGACTCCTACAAACCCAAGGACTACATTTCAGGAAATGGGAAAGAAAATGATAAAGTCAAACATACCCAGATAGTAGAGTAGAGTAGAGTAGAGTAGAGTAGAGTAGAGTAGAGTAGAGTAGAGTAGAGTAGAGTAGAATAGAATAGAATAGAATAGAATAGAATAGAATAGAATAGAATAGAATAGAATTCTTTTCTGATTGGACACACAAGGAATTTGTCTTTGGTGCATATGCTCTCAGTGTACATAAAAAGACAGATACATACATCAAGAATCATGAGGTACAACACTTAACGATAGTCATAGGGTACAAATAAGCAATCAGGAAATAATCAATATCAATATAAATCGTAAGGATACAAGCAACAAAGTTACAGTCATGCAGTCATAAGTGGGAGGAAATGGGTGATAGGAACGATGAGAAGACTTATAGTAATAGTAACAGCCTTAGTGAATAGTTTGACAGTGTTGAGGGAATTATTTGTTTAGCAGAGTGATGACATTCAGGAAAAAAACTGTTCTTATGTCTCGTTGTCTTGGTGTGCAGTGCTCAATTGCATCGTTTTGAGGGTAGGCGTTGAAACCATTTATAAGATTGCCATTGTGCTCTGGGCTGACTTTTTAGGAACCTTCTATGATGATGTTTCATCTATGAATCTTAAGGAAGACTGCTTTGATTTATTTCTGTTCCCCCTTCTGCCCTTTTTCAATCAAACACTACACTTAATTCATACCATATGTATGTATAAGTCATTGATGATATAATCACAGATATTCATAAATAGGAAGCTTTAAGGTACTCTCCCTGTTTCTACTGTTACTAACCTCAAGAAATAATAATTGCCTTAATAAAAATAAGCATATCTTGTTATGTTGCCATAGACAATTTAATGAAGCATATGCCAGCCCTGAAGATGCTCCCAAAATGAAGGAGCATGAAGATGCTCCTGTCAGCCCTGAAGCCATTTGGGGAGCATCTTTAGGGCTGCTAGCTTAATGAGTACCAAAGGAGTTCGAGATTGCCTCAATTAGAACCCATTTCACCTGTTTTTATTTTGCTCACCTCCTCCTACGTCTCCAAAAATTCATTTTCCTCACACTGTTCAGTTGGTCCTCATCATTTACTGTTTCATCAAAACAGTAACTTAATGTCACAAACTATGGAACCTCCAATCCCCAGCATCCAGCTCCAATCTCCAGAATCCATGGAAAGGATAGGAATGCTGGTTGCCTAATTCACCTAGGAAATGTTTTTGGTTTCTGGGAAGCCCAGGTGAACCATTTCTTTTGAAGACTTTCACTTTTTAAAAAATATATACTTTTTTTATTTTCCATTTTCATAACATATAATCACATGTATACTATTACATAGGCAATATCATATTGTATTAAGTAGTAAATACATCAGTTCCTCTTGCCATCAACGCCCAGAAAGATAAAAACCCATTATTAGCTCTTCTGCTCTCCATACACCTCTTTCTTCTGCCTCTCTCCTACCTCCTTTCTTCCCTCCATCATCCTTTTCTACTCTACTTCCCCTTCCTTTCTCCTTCTCCTCTCTCTTCATTCCACTCCTCCTTATTCTCCTCATCTTCCCCCCTTACCCTTTCTCCTATCCCTCTCTTCCTATCTTTCTTCTCTCCTCTGCTTCCCACTCTTCCTCTCATTCACTTGGTGTATTTCAGCTTCTGAGCAAACTCCATTCTATGTTGATGGTATTTATGCTTCCATATCAATATACTTAACATATCTTAGTTTTAAAGAAAAAATAAGAGAAGACAGTATACATGTGCAATCATATTACTTTAAAATCTAACACCCCTCGTCAACCCTAATATACATCCCTCCCTCCCACCCTCCCCTCCAATCCCCCCCAGCCTTCCCTCCCTCGATTTCCCAGAACCCATACACGGTATGAATCTTTAACAAAAACAGTCTAAAATATATTTGAAAAAAGAATAGAAAATTGATAACATCTTTAAATTGTACTTAGCTCCTCCTTGCTAGGCTAATTTTAAACAATTTATATCATTCCTGATCTTAATCATAAGCTATCTGGGATTTCTTAGTCCTATATTTATTTTGTATATAATCGATCCATTTTTTCCAGTCTCGTTTATATCTCTCGTTTGAGTAGTCCTTAAGATATGCAGATATTTTAGCCATCTCGGCTAAATTTGTGACTTTCAATGTCCATTATTGAATTATAGGCAAATCTTCCTTCTTCCAGTATTGCGCCACCAACAATCTAGCTGCAGTTATTAAGTGCAAAATCAAATTAATCTCTACAGCTGTACAATCAGTAATTATATCTAACAAAAATAACTGAGGGGTAAACTTTATCCTTTTTTTAACAACATTTTGCATAATCCACCATATTTTTATCCAAAATGCCTTAACCTTTTTGCAAGTCCACCATATATGACAATATGTAGCGTCCAGAGAATCACATCTCCAGCATTTGGGTTGTAAGTTCGGATACATAGAAGCCAACGTTTTAGGATCTAAATGCCATCTATAAAACATCTTGTAAAAGTTTTCTCTCAAGTTTTGGGCTTGTGTAAATTTTACATTTCTTACCCAAATCCTTTTCCATGTATCCAACATTATTGGTTCTTCAATATTTTGAGCCCACTTTATCATGCAGTCTTTAACTAATTCTGTTTCGGAGTCCATCTGTATTAATACATTGTATAGTCTCTTTATATGCATTAAGCTTTGATCTCTTATTTGTTTAAATAAATTATCCTCGACTTGCATAAAACCAATTTTTTGATCTGTTTTCCACCTGGCCTGTAGCTGTCCGTACTGGAACCATGTTTGAATTACCTTTTCCTCTTTTAATTCATCCAAGGATTTTAGTTGTAATACACCCCTTTGTAGGGTAAGAAGCTGTCTGTAAGTAATTATATCCTGTTTTTGTACTATGTTCATATTTTCTATTGCATGTCTAGGAATTGCCCACATGGGTATCTTATCATTTAATTTGTATTGATATTTTTTCCAAACCCGCAGTAAAGCATTCCTTAAAATATGACTTTTAAAATTCTTGTCCACTTTTTTGTTATATAGCAGATAAGCATGCCAGCCATATACCAGATCACACCCCTCGATATTAAGTATCCTATCATTTGTTAAATTAATCCAATCACTAATTACAGATAAAGCTACTGCGTCGTAGTATAGTTTTAAATTGGGTAATTTCAAACCTCCCCTCTCATGCGCATCTTGCATTATTTTTAGTTTTACTCTCGGCTTCTTCCCTGCCCATACAAATTTATTAATACCCTTCTGCCATTCCAACAGGTTCACATCTTTTTTAAGTATAGGTAGCATTTGGAAAAGAAATAATTTAGGTAAAATATTCATTTTCACTGCTGCTATTCTTCCCAGCAAGGATAACTGTAACTTCTCCCATTTTTTCATCTCTGTCTGTATACTATGCCAAAGTAGTTCATAATTATACTTATGTAACTTCCCGTTTGAGGTTGAAATATGAACTCCTAAATATTTGAACTTTTTAACTATTTTGCATCCTATCATTCCTTCTAGTTCTTCCTTTTGTTTAGTATTCATATTTGTAGCTAATATTTTTGTTTTCCCTAGATTTATTATAAATCCTGACACTTGACCATATTGATTAATCATATTCATTAAGATCTTACTAGATTCCTGCAGTTGGGTTAATATTATAACCAGATCATCCGCAAAAGCACGTACTCTATATTCTTGCTGCCTAATCTTAATTCCCTGTAAGCCCTCCAAGCCCCGTATTTTATTCAACAATATTTCCAAAGTTATAATAAATAGTAATGGGGACAAGGGACAACCCTGTCTTGTACCTTTTTCAATTTGAAAAGAATCTGTTAAACTTCCATTAACTATAATTTGAGCTGTTTGCTGTTGATATATTACTTTAACTGATTGTAAGAAACGTTCTCCTATTTGCATTTTTTGCAGTGTTTTCAACAGGAATTGCCAGTTAACTCGATCAAAGGCTTTCTCAGCATCCAGAAATATGAGCGCAGCATGAATTTGGTTATTCTTTCCCAAATATTCTAGTGCATTAACGATTAATTTTACGTTGCTTCTCATTTGTCTCCCTTGAATAAAACCTGTTTGATCATTATGAATCAATTGTTGAATAACCAACATTAACCTATTTGCTAGTATTTTAGTAAAGATTTTATAATCTACATTAAGTAGTGATATAGGTCTATAGTTTTTTGGTTGGGTAATATCTTGGTCTTCTTTGGGTATCAGGGATATAAAAGTTGTCTTCCAAGATGGAGGTACCTTACCTTCCATTTGAATCTTATTAAATAATTCCTTAAGAAGTTCTACCATTTCTAATTGTAGATTTTTATAGTAAGCCGCTGTCAAGCCATCTGTACCAGGTGCCTTCCCTTCCTTTAACTGCTTAATTACCTGTAGAATTTTCCCCGAAGTTATTGGTTGATTCAATCTTTCCCTCTGCTCTTCTTTAACTATGAGTATTTTTTCTTTATCCAAGTATCTCTCTATATCTAGACCTTTAATTTTGTCACCCTTGTACAACACTGTAAAGAATTCACAGAAGACCTTTTGAATTTCACCCTGTTGATACACTTCTTTCCCTCTCTAGTGCAATTTGGCCATGTTACAAAATTTTTGTTTTTTTCCTAATCTGATATGCTAACCATATACCAGATTTATTTGCATTGCAGAAAGTGTTATGTTTTGCATATAACAGACTAGTGGCTACCTGGTCTGAGATCAACATATTAAATTGGTCTTTTAATAAGGTAATTGCTTCTTTAATCTTTAAAGTTAACTCTTGCTCTTTCTTCCTAATTTCATCTTCCAGTTCTGTTCGTTTTTCCCCTTGTTTACGTCTGTGTAATCTATTTAGATTTATCAAAGCTCCTCTCATATATGCTTTAATTGCATCCCATACAATTTCCATAGATGTACCCTTATTCATATTAAAAACAAAGTATTCTGTTAACAATTTTTTACATTCATTAGTATATTTCTATATCTAAATAAATTTTCATTCAATCTCCAAGACCTTCTTGCTTGCGTCACCCCTCCCAACTCCATCCAAACTGGATTATGATCTGATAAAACTCTGGCACATATCTTTGTCTTCTTCATCCTAGAAAGCAAATCATTGGTAGTTAATATGAAATCAATTCTGGAAAAGGATTGATGTCTATCAGAAAAGAAGATAAAATTGTATTCTTCTGCATTTCTTTCTCGCCAAATATCTCTCAGTTCGAAATCATCCATCATATCGAAAAAGGACAGGTAGTTTCGCTCGCATTTGAGTATTTGGCCGAGAAGCCTTCTTATCTTTCTTAGTGTCCATAACACCGTTCCAGTCACCTAATAGTATGCAGGACCTATAATCCCACTGTACTAATTTGGCATGAAGCTTTCTATAAAATCCATCTTGTTGTTGATTGGGAGCATATATTCCCAGTAGCAATGTCCTTTTCCCTTCTAATACCAAGTCTATTGCGATATATCTTCGGTGGGGATCTGCTTCGATTAATTCAGCTTTCATATCCTTCCTTAAGTATATAACTATACCATTTTTCTTCTCTGAAGCAGAAGCTATAAAATGTTGTCAAATCTTGTATTAATCAGATATTTTTGGTCAATTGATCTAATGTGAGTTTCTTGCAAACAAATTATATCATTCTTGAACTGTTTAAGATAGTGATTTATTTTCTTTCTTTTCTGTGGAGAGTTTAATCCATTGACGTTCCATGTTAGGAACTTAGTTGTCATCTTTGGCTCCCTGAAGCTTTTTTAGAGCCATCTGAATATCCTGGAATTTAACCTTTGGTCTGGCTCCTCCCACTGCTTCTAAGGTGGTACCTGTAGAATCTTGACCGGTAACAGGTGTTTGTTGCGATTGTTGCTTTTAAATTGTTGGTCCATTCGTCTGGTAATCACACGGGTTTGTCTTTGTTTCTTGGCTCCTTGTGCTTCTGAGAGAGAAAGATGATCCATCCTTGTTGATAATTGTGTAGTTTGCTGGCTATCTTGTCCTTCTTGTTCTCTTTCTCTAGGTCCAGGTGGGGCAGGGTGTCCAGCCTTCAAGATATTATGGTAAAAATCTCAGACCTTCCATACTGAATTAAGACGGTATCTTTGCCCCTGAAAAATGAGTGCTAGTCCAACTGGTGCATCCCATCTGAACTGTAGCTGATGATTTTTAAGCTCTTCAACTAAAAAGGTGTAGTCTTTCCTAGATCTTAGCATTTGAGGTGGTATCTCTTTCAAAACAGTCACTTCCTGACCCCCAATATGAAGCTTGGTTTTATAGGACTCTTGCAGTATCATATTCCTCATGTCTCTTGTGGTAAAGTAAACCACAATGTCCCTTGGAAGTTGCTGTCTAGCAAGCCAGGAGTTAACACGATAGACCTTATCAATTTGCCAATCAAAATTCCCCCCTGGCCTTCCCATCAGACTATTGAAAGCTTCTGAGAGAATCTGTTTCAGATTTTCCTGGTTATTTTCACACAAACCTCTTATTCTTAGTGCAAGTTCCATTTCTCTATACTGTAACATAGTAATTTCTTTTTCAGCATCTCCGACTTTTTGTTGAACCACGTCTATTTTGGATACCAAATTAATATTAGAGTCATTAAGATCTTCTAATCTGCTTTCAATTCCGGACACATAATCTGAAAACGAATTAAGAACCCCCAACATATCATCCCTGATCTTCTGAACCCGGGTCTCAAGTTTATCAGACAGTTCTTTATGAACAATGGATATCTCCTCCTTAATTTTTGTTTCCATCATAACTACATGATTTTTAAAGGCTTCAGCCAGTTCCTTCTGAAAAGTTTCTTTAGTTAATGGCTCCCCTATGGGGGGAGGAAGTAATGACTGTAGTTTCGTGCCGGGGGCAGGCGAACTGCCCGCACTTTTTGAAACGGGGGGTGGGGAACCTTTTAGATAGGGTTTTGCTTAGAAGCCATTCCAAGTTTTAATCTTCTTCAGCCAATTAATAAATCTATGCTGGTCGATTGTGCAGCAACTGCTGTTTAATTTAGTAATAAATCACTCCTTTTCTTTGAAGTTTTAAACTCCGTAGAAATTCAAAGCCCAATCAGTGTTACGAAGCTGCTCGGCGCCATTTTGAATATCTCTTTAGCAAGTAAGATATCAGAAGGAATTCTTGTAAAAATGAAGCTAAGGATTAATACAAACAATTAAAAGTTCACATGTATAGGGTCTGCTCGTCTTGAATTCAGTAAATCAAAATTTTGTTCTGAGGGTGGGTGGTTTGCTTTGTGATGCTAATAAACAGCAGGAATTCCTGGCACGGAGACAATTCTGCCCTCGGGTGCCCTTCCTCCCCTCCCAGAGTTGATCTGAGAGAGTTAGTTGGCGCATTGCCCAGCACAATTAGCTCACCTTATCTCCTTAGTCCAAAGAAAAGGTAAACAAGCTGTCAGATGGCTGATGGATTGCTATTCAGACAGTTTAACGCAACCAGGATTCCAGAGCTGTTAACGACCAGCTCCCACCGGCAAACCCCGCCCCCACCCCACCGGAAGTCAAGACTTTCTTTTGATTGAAATAGGAATCGATGAAGCATGTTCTTTGCTTATGCCATCTCAAGCATTTCCTCTTTCTCTTTTAGAAAGTGCCCTTTGCCAGGTGTGGCATGAAAAGGTGCCAGGCAGGAGAGAGGAGAAGAGTTCCAGAGGGCCAGCAGGTGTGCTGCTATCAATGTGTCCCTTGCCCAGAAGGCACCATTTCTAATCAGACAGGTAGAGCAAATGTCAAAAGCAGATCTTCCAGGATCAGTTGATAGACATATCAGAGGATGAGGAGATGCAGGTATCCATGTCTACTAGCACTCAACAACAACAACAACAATGATCATAATCAACAGAGTTGAAGTACAAAGCAGAGAACTTGAGTCAAAGAACTCTCATTGCTGTGGTGGTTCTGGATCATTCTTTCTTCTTCCCTCTTTCTCTGTAAAACACTTTGGACCAGGAAAAGAGACTTTCCCTCTCCCAAAACTCAGTAGACATTTTCATGACCATTTCAGTTTTATTGTATATCTTCTCAACACAAACTCAAAAATAATACACAGACAAAAGAGCTGGATTTCTGGCTGAAATATCTATCAGTCTTTTTGTGATTCCAGCAAAAAGCGGGGAAGAAGTGGCGATCTCTCTCACATTTAAAGCCACAAAAGTCATGGGAGAAGCTATTGACTGGACACTGCTTTTTTTATAGAACAAAAAAACCAGAGCAGCTGGAGCTGAACCCCTCCTTGTCTGGAGCTAACTTATCCAAAGCATCATCAATAATATACAAAGAATGGATTTGTTTCATCCGTGATGAAATGCACAAAGAGTCATTTCATCACTTCCTTTGTAGACTGGCAATAGCAGAAAGGGGAAATCATGCCAGAATAGAGGGAGGGAGGAGTAATGAAGGGGCAATAAAACTTATGGCAGATGTCCCTGGAATCTTCAGGCAAATATTTGATTTTTTAATTTCAGATGCAGCTTCCTGTGATCTTTGCCCAGAAGACCAGTATCCCAACAAGGACAAGGACCACTGCATTGCCAAGAAGATCCACTTCCTCACCTATCAAGACAACCTGGGATACACTTTAGTTTCTCTCACTCTTTCTCTCTCTGTGACCACAATAGCAGTTCTGGCAGTTTTCCTTAAACACTGCGACACACCTATTGTCAAGGCCAACAACCGAAATCTCACCTACATCCTGCTGGTCTCCCTCCTGCTCTGCTTCCTCTGCTCCTTCCTCTTCATTGGTAGACCCCGGACGTTCACCTGCCTCTTTCGACAAATTATCTTTGCTATTCTCTTTTCCCTTGCAGTTTCCTCTCTCTTGGCAAAAACTGTCATGGTGGTTCTGGCATTCATGGCCACGAAGCCAGGGAACAAGTCAAGAAAATTATTAGGAAAAACACTGACCAATTCCATTATCTTAGCCTGTCCCCTGATCCAGGCAGTTCTTTGTGCCATCTGGCTGGGAACCTCTCCTCCATTTCCCAGCTGGGACTTCCACTCCTTGTTTGGAGAAATCATTTTGGAATGCAAGGAAGGCTCAGCTTTAATGTTTTACATTGTCCTTGGCTACCTAGGTTTTTTGTCCTTCATCAGTTTCACTGTGGCATTTCTAGCTAGGAAATTGCCTGATAGTTTTAATGAAGCCAAGTTCATTACTTTTAGCATGCTTGTATTTTGCAGTGTGTGGATCAGCTTCCTCCCCACCTACCTGAGCACCAAAGGGAAATCCATGGTGGCTGTGGAGATCTTCTCCATCCTGGCCTCTGGGGCTGGTCTCTTAGCTTGTATCTTTTCCCCCAAATGCTACATTATCCTACTCAGGCCTGATCTGAATCAGAGAAAAAATATAATGAGGCACAAGAATCTCTGATTTATATGTAACATTTATTTTGCCTTTGGGCCCCCCTTTTTTAAAATATATTTTTATTTTCAAAACAAACATACAAATACTCCTTCTTTACATACTGTAGAAAGTGTATCAGTTGGTTACAAAAGGCTTTTGTACATCTCTTCCACCATCATCAAACATAATTCATATTAACTCTAATATCTTAACAGATATTTATTATATTACCATCATCATACCTCCACTTTAATTTGACTATGATTATTTAAACTTCCTTCATCATAAAATATACCAAGATTTAATACATAACCACATACTGGCATTTCATTTACTTATTTATAAAATCCTCCATTAACATTAAATCCTCATATCCTATTCTAGCTAAACATCCATAATATTTAACACCAAAATTTTGTAATCCTCCTTTCCAAATCCCTGTTTACAATTTACATCCAATTCCTTTATATTATACACACACACACACACAAATTATTATCATTATCCTTTCTTTATTTAACTATATCCTATATCATAACATTTCCCCCTAATAATTAAAACTTAGCTGTGTCTAATTTTGTTCTTTTTTATTGTTATTATTATTAATAACCTTTATATATAGTACAAAAGGATTTCTACCCTTCCCTTCCTGAGTATCATTCAATATTCATATCCAATTATTGCTTATCATAACACTACACATTGTATACATTACTATCATTATCAATTTTTATTTAACTATACCTATTGTCACTAAATTTAACTAGGTTTAGCTAGTTTTAAATTATACTCTTCCATCTATCAACCTGTATCTTTCCAGTAGCAAAACAATCTAATGTCTTCGTCCATTTGTGGAACCAATCCTCCAAACATCCTCTTCATCAAATCTGTATGGACTCCTCTTAGCAACTCTTTGCTTGTAATATTTAGCAACTCTTTGCTTGTAATATCTCTCATGTAGTCTTGACACCCTCTTTCAATTTCCTTATTCAGCTTGTCTTTGATTATCAGCAGTGTTATCAAATATTTTGCAAATAGGATTTCATAGTCCATAGATTCTTTAATATTTTCTTCTTTTTCTATGTCCTGCCCTTTGAAATAAATTTTCTCTCCATTTAATTCCTCTTTCAATATTCCATTCTTTCTTTTTTTAGAAATAAACCAATTGCCATGAATATCAACAAGTTTATTCTCTTTATGTTCGTCTTCCATTTCAGTTTTTTGAATTTCAGTCTCCTGATTTTGCATTTGAAAAACATCCTCAGTTTTTTCATCATATTTTATTGTTAAATGCTCCAAATATTCCAATTTTCTCTCATTTTTTTCCTTTGTATTTAATAATTTTTGCAGTTCTGAAAGTATTCATTGCAAATTCAGAGACTCCACATACGCCATATTCATACACAGTTGCTTTCTCTTTGAAGGTCAGCAAGATTAAAACATATGTTCACAAGCTCTCTGTAAGCAAAAACAAACTTCAAAGGGACAGCTGTGGAGTCTTATCAGATCTTAAGCCAAACATCCAGGCAGTAAAACCTTGCAATGCCAAAGTCAAAACAATCCATGAAAGAAAAAAAAGAGGCAGGTTCCATCTTTAAATACAGCAAAGTCTCCGATCAGCCTCCGGAGTGGGGATTTTTCTTTTTTCTTTTATCTCTTTTGTATATCAAATTAGGCAAAGAATCCAATCTTTAACGAGTTTTTTAAAAAATACCCACACCAATAAAAGAGGAGAAAATTAATCTGTAGCTTACAGAAAGTCACAAAGAAATGTTAGAAGAAGAAAGCTTAATCCAACCATTTGAAAAAGGTTTGCTTAGATTCAATCCATGTAAATAGCATTTAAAAAGTAAGATAACCGGACTTCCGGTTTGGCGTCGCGCCGGAGCAGGCTGCCGACAGAGCCTCTGTTCGGTTCACCCAATCTTTGCACGAGCGTGGCCATAATAGGCAAGGTCCCTTCGAGTTGCGAGGACCTGTGGAGAGGAGAAGCGTCGGAGCAGTGGAGGGAGAAAGGCGATCTCCCCCCACGAAGCGAGAAGCTCCCTCAGAGTGCATGCAAAAGAGGTCGGCTGATTAATGGCCGACCAGAAGACGTGACTGCCAGACTTCAATAAGGAAGGGAGAGACAGCTGCAGGGAACGTTGCGGATTGAATGACGGCAAATGTAAGATCTTGATTTAAAAGCCTAAATCTGAAGGGATAAACAACTTAACTGTAATAAGTACAGATACATGTGTGGGCGCATTTGGTTGAAGCGGCTAGTAAAGACGAACAGGAAAGATTGGAGAGAGCCGAGTGACGGAGCGGATAGAGAAAGACCGAGACTCTGGATTATTTAAATCATTTAAATTGGGAGGATTAACGGAGGACAAGACGGAGGAGAGAAAGACAGTCAGTTGGATCTGCCCCCTTCGTGGGAAAAAGGGGAAAAAGCCTATAAGCCGCGAGGATTTGAACCAGCCCTAAAACTTTGAGAGCGCGGTGTCATATTACAGCCAGAGACAACAGAAGGACAACACTACACTGACAACAGGAAGTGATTGATGGGTGAGCTCTAAAATACTTTCAGAAACTCTGGCCTCTCCCGTCTCCTGCCTCTTCACGCTGAAACATCTTCCCCCTAGCTAGTAAACGCCTCCCAGATATTGCAGAATTAATTGATCCTAGGTTGTATAGCCCTGCTCTAGTTTAACCACCTTGCATGTCCTCCGGGCACTGTATAATTACTCAAGCGGTAACCAGAAGGTACCAAATTTACAGCTTAAAGGGGGAGAACTGAATTAACGTAAATGGCAACGAGAACAGTAACTTTAACCAAAGGGAGTAAAAAGCAAACGCCTTTATCTACCCCGGTAAGGGAAAAGTGGCCTGAGGGCAGGCAAATGGGAGACAAGACAGCCCCAACTCCACAAGGCCAGGAGGTAACAATGGACTCTTTACAGGAGGCAATACTGAAGATGAGCGAAAATGTCACCAAAGGTCTGGAGGGAGTAAAGAATAAAATGCATGAAGTTAAGAATAATATGGGAAAGATTGAGGAGCGTATAGGGGCGATACAAGCAGCACTGTCGAAAAATGAACAGGAAATTCAAAATGTTAAGGAGAGAACGGGAGTAGCGGAAAAAAGGATAGACAGAGTAGAGGATAAACTGGAATCTATAAATTCAAACCTGGAGGAGGCCATCCTCCACCTGGAATTAGAGCGATCAGCATATTATCTGAGACTACAAAACGTGGAGGAAGCAAGAGACGAAGACCTCCGGGAGCTGATTGGAGAAATTCTGGGACTAGTCCTTGATAGGCCGAAAAATGAGGTCATTAACGAACTGGACGAAGTCTATAGAATCAATACAAGCTTCGCGAGACGCCATCGACTTCCGAGGGAGATACATGTGAGGGTGTTGAGAAGACAACTAAGAGAGGACATTCTAAACACAATAAGAGGGGACTCACTAACATATAAGGGTAAAGAAATCCTCATTTTAAAGCAGATTCCCCGGAGAGTCAGAGAGAAGAGAAGGAAATACAACTTCCTCTCCTCACAATTAAACAGACACAGAATCCAGTTCCAATGGCTTCTCCCAGAAGGATTGTTAATAACATGGAGGGAAAAGAAATACCGGATAGACACTTTGGAGAAAGCTCAAGAATTCCAGGACCTCATACTAGCAGATGAAGAGAGGTTTAACAAAGAAGGAACTTTAAGACAGGAGGATTCTACACCTGCAACTCAGCGGGAGGGGCGAGAGACTGGAGGGGTCAGGGAGCGAGAGAGATATGGCAGAGAAGAGTCAAGAGCAAGGTCACCAATTGAGACAAGGTCCAAAGGTGTCAGCAAAGCGAACAACTTGTAAAGGAACGGGGGAATGGGAAACGAATGTACTGTCAGCTAATATAAATGGTCTTAACATAACTTCCAAAAGAAAACGTGTACTGTTGGATCTAATGAAACAAAAACTAGATGTAATTTGCCTTCAGGAAACCCATATTAAAGAGAAATATAATAATCTGTTAAATTGTCCAAAATTAGGTAAAACGTTTTGCTCATCAGCACAAACTAGAAAAAGGGGAATTGTGATGTGTATAAAGGAATGGTTGAACCCCAAATTAATACATGCAGACAAAGAGGGTAGAGTATTAATGGTGGAGATAATGAATGGTGGGAAAAAATTTTTACTAGTTGGAATTTATGCTCCAAACCAAAAACAAGAAAGATTTTATGTAAATCTATACAAGAGGATAAATGAAATAAAGTGGCAAAATATATGTATTCTAGGGGATTTCAACGCAATAGTAGACGGTAAAATGGATTATAAGGGTACACACAAGAAAAGTACAAGAAGGAAATTACCGACTGCCTATGCAAATATGCTGAAGGAATTAGACCTTTATGATGTCTGGCGAACAATAATGACAAGATACAACAGTACACGTTTTATTCTCAACCACATAATTCATGGTCCCGTATTGATATGGTCTGGTCAAACCCGGAACTACTCATGGATACTGTAAACATTGAAATAACAACGAACAAGTGGGCCAACCACCACCCAGTCTTATGGCAATGGAAAGGGAAGTCAAGGACAAAAGCTAGGTGGACATTAAACCAGAACATATTACAAGAGAAGCAATTCGTACAACAAATAGAAAAGAAACTGGGCTACTTTTTTAAAGAAAACGGTAAAGAGCAGACTTCTATACAAAACGTCTGGGACACGATGAAGGCAGTTGTGAGGGGAATATCAATAGCCTATCTAATAAGAAGAAACAAAATGCATAGGGGAAAACTTAATATATTGAACAAAGAATTAAGAGAGACAGAATTGCTGATTCAGAAAGACCCAGACAATAGCAGGTACAGGGAAAGAGGAGAGTTAATCAAACACCAAATAAATTTGATCTCACAAGAGGAAGTAGCACAAAACATTAAGAGAATGAAACAGAACTATTTCGAACATGCAAATAAAACTGGGAGATGGCTGGCCCACAAAATAAGAAAATAGCAATAGCAATAGCAGTAGACTTATATACCGCTTCATAGGGCTTTCAGCCCTCTCTAAGCAGTTTACAGAGAGTCAGCATATTGCCCCCAACAATCTGGGTCCTCATTTTACCCACCTCGAAGGATGTAAGGCTGAGTCAACCCTGAGCCGGTGAGATTTGAACCGCTGAACTGCTGATCTAGCAGTAGCCTGCAGTGCTGCATTTAACCACTGCGCCACCTTGGAGGAGGTCAAAAGAATTATTAAACAATTATGTGACGAAGAGGGGAATCTGAAACAGGAAATAGGGGAAAAGAAAAAGATTGTACAGAATTATTATAAGAAATTATATAGACCGGACGAAATCAATGAACAAGACACTAGAAAATACCTAATAAAGCAGAAACTTCCAGTCTTGCCGGAGGAGATGCGAGAGATACTTGATAAGGAAATCACACAAGAAGAACTGAAAAAGGCCATCCAAAAACAAAAAAATAACAAAACTCCTGGTCTGGATGGGCTTCCATCGGAAATATATAAAAAACTTCAAAACGTCGTAGAAGACAAATTATTAGAACTATTCAATGAGGCACTACAAAATGGTAAGGTTCCAAAATCATGGGAGGAAGCCTTCATCACCCTAATACCAAAGGAAGAGGCGGATAGTGGTAAGATTCAGAATTATAGACCTATATCTCTGTTAAACGCAGACTATAAAATGTTTACATCAATATTGGCGGAAAGACTAAAAATAATATTAAACCAAAGTATACATTCGGATCAAAACGGCTTTCTCCCAAAAAGACATATTCGGTACAATACAAGAATGATAATCAATACCTTGGAATTCTATGAAACAAGATCCAAGAAACCCCGTTGAGATTCGTACCCTCACCACCATCCAGACCTTCCGCACAGCCCTCAAGACCTGGCTCTCCCAGCAGGCCTGGGGATAGGTTTCCAATTTACCCGCCCGAGTGCTGACTGTTGAATGCATATTGTGGTTTACCATTTTATTTTGTTCACTATTGTTTGTCTCTTGGTTGCACCCCCTCCCCTTGTGATTGTAAGCCGCCCTGAGTCCCCTCAGGGAGAAGGGCGGCCTATAAATCTCAATAAAATGTAAATGTAAAATGTAAACAAGTAGCTTTAATTTTTGTTGATGCCCAGAAAGCCTTTGATAACTTAGATTGGAACTTCTTAATCACACAATTGAAAATGATGAAGTTTGGCGATAATTTTATAAAGATCATAGAAGCTATATATTCACAGCAATCTGCAAGCATAATAATTAATGGAGAATTAACAGAGAGGGTACAAATTGGAAAAGGTGTTAGACAAGGGTGTCCGCACTCCCCATTACTATTCATTATGTCCTTAGAAATTCTCCTAAGTCGGATAAGATTAAATCAGGAAATTAGGGGGCTGACTATAAAAAAAGAACAGTATAAAACACAGGCCTTCGTGGACGACATGGTCTTTATTGTGGAAGACCCACTAACCTCAGGACCGTACTTGATGAAGGAAATTGAGAACTTTGGGCGTGTGGCCGGATTAAAAATTAATAAGGAAAAAACTAAAATGATTATAAAGAACTTTCCTAAAAATCAGATTGGAGAACTAGAGAAAATAATGGAAATAAAGGTAACCAAAAAAATTAAATACTTAGGGATTTGGCTGACTGCGAAATGCTCTTCCATAAAAGAAGATAATTATGATAAACTATTACAAAATATCCAAAAAGATTTTAAAAACTGGTCGAAACTACAAATATCATTGATGGGAAGAGTCGCAGTAATCAAGATGAATGTTTTGCCAAAAATCCTCTACCTATTTCAAACGGCACTGGTCAAATTAGGGGAAAAATTCTATAATGAGTTAGACAAAATGGCACGAAATTTTGTATGGAATGGTAAAAAGCCCAGGATAAAATATAAACATCTTCAGGATAGAAGGGCACAAGTGGGAATGGGCTTACCAGAGTGGAAAACATACCATCAAGCAGCAATAACTATGTGGACAAAAGAGTGGGTAATGTTAGCCAACAAAAGAATCTTAACGATAGAGGGCCATGACCTGCAATATGGGTGGCACAACTACCTATGGTGCAAGGGAAATAAAATCCATAATTATTTTGGTAGACACCATTTAAGAGGGGTATTAATCAAGAACTGGCTGGAAATCAGAAGGAAATTTTACACCCAACTTCCCAAATGGATATCTCCGACGGAAGCTCTGATATACCCGAATTTGATAAACTTTGATAAAATTGTTATTTACCAACAGTTGCTAGATGATCAAAATAGACTAAACTCTAGGGAAAATCTGGCCGAAAGGGGAATAAACATTGATTGGTGGCCATACCTTCAAATTCAAAATAAACATAGATTAGACTTAGCACAATTTGGCTTCCAGAACAAGGACCAGGAACTGGACAAAATTTTAATTGGACCAGATGAGAAAGTAATCTCGAAATTATACAACTGCTTCCTGATTCGAAAAATGGAAGCAGAAAGAGTAAAAGAAGTCATGGTAACCTGGGCCCAAAACATCGGCCACACGATAGATCTAGATGATTGGGAAAGGGTTTGGGAGTGGAATTTGAAATTGACAAAATCGACGGCCTATAAAGAAAATATATACAAAATGTTCTACCGTTGGCATCTTCCTCCGACAAGACTGGCAAAAATCTCCCCCAAAGCATCGGCCAAATGCTGGAAATGTAAAACAATGCTGGGCACGTACTACCACATGTGGTGGACGTGTCCGGTTGCCAGAAGCAAATACTAAGATGGCTGAACGGAATCTTGTCAATGAAATTATGTCTTAACCCGGAAACCTTCCTATTAGGGATAACAGATCAAAAAATATGTAAAATCAATCAATACCTTCTCGTCCATATTTTGACAGCGGCAAGGATTGCTTACGCACAGTGCTGGAAGAGTGAAAATGCCCCCACCAGCACTATGGTGATGAATAAAATCCTAGAATTAGCAGAAATGAACAAATTGACGATGCGGATTAACGATAAAGAAGATACAGACTTTTACAAAGTCTGGGAGAAACTGTACAAATGGCTTGATGAGACAGGGAAGATAGCAGTAGACTAATATACCGCTTCATAGGCCTTTCAGGCCTCTCTAAGCGGTTTACAGAGAGTCAGCATATTGCCCCCAACAATCTGGGTCCTCATTTTACCCACCTCGGAAGGATGGAAGGCTGAGTCAACCCTGAGCCGGTGAGATTTGAACCGCTGACCTGCTGATCTAGCAGTAGCCTGCAGTGCTGCATTTAACCACTGCGCCACCTTGGCTCTTACATAAGATGTAAACATAAAAGGAGATAGCTGACTAACTTAACACGATTCAAGTAACAACCCTAACGAACAACAAACAAAGACTGAGAGATAAGTGAGGGGAGAAAAGTATTAGAGGTGAGGATTCACCGTTGACCAACTCTGCTAGACCACGACATCGGGAAAACCTGTAAAGCTGATAGGTAATCTGCCACAGCTACCTGCATGGAATTAGCAACCAAGTTTTATTCTAGGTAAGGCGAGATGAGCAATGGGAGATGAAAATAATGCTTCATCTTGCTTCTTGTAAAGCTTGCCTTTTTTAAATAAGGAAAGGAAAGAGAACCGGGCCGTCCTCAGTAGAGGAAAATATGTAAATGCAACAAAGGTTAGATTGGAGGGAGAGAGGGGTAGTAGGAAGGACAGGATGGAGAGGAGAAAGGAGAGAAACAGGAAAAAGGGAAAGGCACAAGAAGGGGGGAAGGTTAAAAAGGAGGAAGAGAAAGGAGAGAAGGGAAGGAGGGAAGGAGGAAAGGAGGGAAGGAAGATATGAGAGAAGGAGGGGGGGAAGAAGAGAGGAAAGGGAAGGGGAAGGAAAGGAGGAAGGGAAAAGAAAGGAGGGAAGGAAGGAGGGAAGGAGAGAAGGAGGGAGGGAAGGAAGGGGAGTGGGAAAGAAGAAACAAGGTAAGGAAAGAGGGAGGGAGGGGAGAGGATAACCAACCTTTGATGCCTATAAGGATTTTGATATTATGGGAATGTCTTGAAACACAGTCAAATGTAAAGTGAAACAGTGGATGTTGTATTGTCTTTTACCAGTTATTGGTTGTTGTATTTTTCTTTTACTAATAAAAATACTTTAATAAAAAAAAGTAAGATAACCACTGTCCAGAACCATTACAAAGATCAAATTTGCTGCTAAATTATTCTATTCTTTGATTTAAGTTGGTTTTTAGGTTTTATAGGCAGTCTGTTTTTTAAAACAATAAAAGTTTCTAAACAGCTGGAAACACTCTCTTTTTCCACATCGTTCCATTCTGAGGCCGGCCCGACTTAATCAGTCTTTTGACTGGAATTTTTATTACCGGCTTGAAGATCTTTTCTTGCTTCTTTCAGAGATTTTGCGATATCTCCGAGATTAGCAAAATCATCTCTTCGGGATGCTTTAGGTCTGTTGGGACCCCCCAGCAATAAAAGTGTCGACTGCTATCTCAGAGCTTTGAGATCGCATGTCGTCTCATTGTGACTTTGCCCTCCCCCTTTGGGCCCCTTTTTAATTTGATGTGATTTCATAAAAATGGTGAAACAAGAGAGTGGCTTTTACTTCAAATAATTGGAAATTATGGGAATATTTGGTAGTGCAGTGGTTAGAATGCAGGATGCTGATCACTGGCTGCCAGTTTGGGTCTCACCAATTTTGACTCAACCTTCCATCCTTCCGTGGTGGATAAAAGGAGAACCCAGATTGTTGGGAGCAACAGGCTGACTCTGTAAACCACTTAAAGAGGGCTGTAAGTTGTAAAGTCATATATTAGTCTAAGTGCTATTTGTATTTTATAATCATCTCTGTCCAAAGACACATCATTTTAGTTCCTATGTGAAATTCCTTCTATTTGCATTTCAGATTTGGTACAATATAATTTAGAGTATTAAAACATTTCTCCTTAGGTCTCAGTATTGTGATGTGCTATGCTTAACTAATTAAAATAACACATTAAACAATCTTTTGTTTATGTAAATGTGACTGACAAGCAAGTACTGGAGCATATAACACCAGGTATGCTGCTGGAAGAAAATTATGAAATTGAGTCTCACTTACTTTGGAAATAGGAGAAAGCAATGATGTTTGAAAGAGTAAAAGGAAACCAGGCCATCAAAAATGCCATGGCTGGACACTACCAAACGTGACAACAGCTGGAACATAAAACAACTCAAAAGTGTAGTGCAGGATCAGAAGATGTAGAGACACCTGGCCCATAGAATCATTGAGAGACGTATCCAACTCAATGGATATCGATCCCTATTATATATTGGGTAATCACACCTCAATATTGCATCCAGCCTCAGAGAGAATCCAATACATAAGTGACAGGGTGTAAGATGCAGGCAGGGACAGCATATACTGAATGACACCACCAAGTAGTTGGAACAGGAATATATGCACACTGTATGGGCTAAGCCTTCTAAAACCCAGTTGTGATATTCCATACAAAGAGAATAACAGGGCTAAGATCCTCTGGAACTTCCGGATCAAAGCAGATAGGCAGGTCCTGGCCAATGAGCCAGACATAGAGGTCATAAAGGTCATAGAGAAGAAGACAGAGGTGGGAATAGATGAAGCAGTGTCAAATGGAACAGAAGTTGCCTTCAGAAGTTGTGGGAGCTTCATCACTGGAAGCCTTCAAGAAGAGACTGGACTGCCATCTGTCAAAAATGGTATAGAGTCTTCTTGGGTGGTGTGTTGGACCAAATGACCTACAAGGTCCCTTCCAACTCTGTTAATCTGTATCTGTAAATGACAGCAAGATCAGGAAGAAGGAGGATGGGACACTGAAAAGTTCTGGGGTCTAAAGGATGAATTGGAGAGGAAAGTCAAGGCCAAAGTGGTCCTAGTGATAGGGGTATTTTGGGCTGTGGCTTTCAAACTGGTAGAGGGGCTCCAGCAGATCCCAGGAACAACAGCAGAGCTCTGGGCCCAGAAGAGTGAAGTGCTAGGAACAGGTAAATTAGTGTGTCCATCCTTGTATTACTTGACTCAATGGCAAATGTGGAGGAGTGACCCCACCCTGGACCTTCTTATTGTGAGATGCCACAGGGGTCAGTGCTGTCCCCTCTTCTATTCGACATCTGCATGAGACCCCAGGGAAAGCTCATGTATCTCCATGTGGTGAGGTATCCTCTATATGCTGATGACACCCAATGGATCATCAGTGCTTCTGGTAAATTAAGCAGTGCTGTACATGTACGGTCCTGCTGTCTGGAGGCTATGAATATCTGGATGTGGAAAAACAGGCTTCTAAGGAACCTGAGCAAGACTGAGTGGCTTTGGGTTTGCAGGATCTCTAGTTCTAGGACTATACAATCTATGGTGCTGGGTGGAGTAGCATTTGCCCAAAACAGACCTTGCAAGAAAGGTGGGGTCCTTCTAGACTCATAACTCCTGCTTGAGGACATGGCTAGAAAGGCCTTTTCACAACTGTATATGCCAGTCGCACCTCTTCCAAGACAGAAAATGCCCTGGTCACATCTTGGTTGGACTAAGGCAATGTGTTCCGTATGAGCCTTCCCTTGAAGAGTATCCAGTAGCTTCAGCTGGTGTAAACTGCATTAACAAGAGCAGTTATGTTTCTGGGAGATCTCATCACACCTTTCCTTGCTGAGCTGCATTGTGTGGCCTCATCACTCCTGAGCTTCTGAAGGTCTTTCAAATCTGGTCATGCTTGCAGACTTGGGAAACCCAATATTTCTAATTCCTTTTAATAAATGTTGTATAAAGGTTTTAGGCAATGATAGTCTTCTTTATTTACACTTACACTTTATTTACACTTGTTTACACTTTTTACTGGACTGTTTCATGCTGCTCAGGATCATCAAGAGCCGAGGTGGCGCAGTGGTTAAATGCAGCACTGCAGGCTACTGCTAGATCAGCAGTTCAGCGGTTCAAATCTCACCGGCTCAGGGTTGACTCAGCCTTCCATCCTTCCGAGGTGGGTAAAATGAGGACCCGGATTGTTGGGGGCAATATGCTGACTCTCTGTAAACCGCTTAGAGAGGGCTGAAAGCCCTATGAAGCGGTATATAAGTCTACTGCTATTTTGCATGAGATGAGTGGCCATATAAACTTGATCAATCAATCCATTCCACCCCTTCTTTTGTGGATATAACTAAACCAGTTCTTCCATCTAAACACTGGGGTGATTGCTCACTCTTTCTAGGGTACAGCTGACTGCCACCCTGCCCCATCAGCACCCATTCTATCTGAACATACTATGGCACAGGCCAAACTCCATCTTGTGTTCACTTTCAGATAGGTCAAAAAGTTTAGTGCACTTTGACTCTCAAGTCCCTCTGCTCTGTGGATTAGCTGCAAGAGACACAAACATGTTTTTCCCATCTGATGTGCAAACCGCATCTATTGCTCAGTGGGTAGGACAATGGCTTTTCCTTGCAATTATCAGAAGAACAGTAATTTGTATTGTATCCCCTGTGGATTTTGACCCACAAAAAAGGCTTTAGAAAATATGATGTGAGTTTTCCCAGTGGTGGAGGACTTTGCTTTGTCTTCCAAAGATCTAACTCCAGGGTTCAGTGAGATTCAGCTGGTCTTGGTCTCAAAGCCCAAACACAGGTAAGAAAAAGCATGATATTAGTTTATTGATTGATTACTCTCGCAGCCCTATCCTTAAAATAGAATAAAATATAGCACATGGTCTAATTTCAGAATAAGATAGATAGGAGGACATAAATGATAAAATACAAATGTGTTAATTCAAAGAGATATCAGATAAATTTGCCCTGAGGTAATCTGGGCAGTTTAAACTGTGTAAATCTAGTGAGATTTCCTATACTCCTTGCAGTTCAGCTTCTACACAAACCTTCATTTCTGATCTAGGAGGGAAGGGGAGAAGAATGGCTGGGCTGCCTCTCCTGATGCTGCTGCTGCTCTTCTGGCTCCTTCCCCCAAATGCTACTAAGGAGATTCAAACTGTATGTGCATCGCAAAAACATTTACAGTTTCAAGATCCATGGGAATTTTACAGACCTGGTGATCTGAATATTGGGGGGAATTTGCCCCTGTTAACCTCTCTGCAGTTCAGAATCCCAGATTTCCAAAAGGACCCATTGCATCTTAATAATAGAGTCACGTAAGTTTCACCTGGAGGGGAAAGATATAGGTGATTGTTTTCTTTCCTTTTGATTCAGGGCTTCTTTTAAGAAATCCTCATTCTGGGGATCTTCAGATCTTAGTCCTTGTCTCAATAAAGAGGCAAATTCAAGAAATAGGCTAGAATTACCCATCGCTCCAGAAGTGTTCATGAGGAAGATGAGAGACAACATAAAACTGAGGAGAGACAACACTACTAGACTCTAGCTGCCCTAGTGAAGATGTTGACTTATAATATTAATTTGGACCTAAAGTTATAATAATAAAAAAAAACTCAAAGAAATGTTCAATCTTATTCCAATGTGGGACATTACCAAATAAAAACCCCTCAGTTTAGGAATCTGCAGAGCTCATGAATAATGGCCCTTAGTGAGTCTGTGTTGTGACCCTCACTGGAGTCTTTTGCTCAGACCCGAAGAAGCTGCTCGGAGAGAGGAAGAAAATGATTAGGGAAGAAGAGGAGCAACTGGGGAGGATTTCAGACCAAATGAAGGAAGGAGGGAGAACAGAGGGGTGGTGGTGGTAAAATGATCTGGGAGAAGGACAGCCAGGCCTTTCTCCTTACTCAGAAATCCCTCCAAGTTAAGTCAAGGAACATCGTTTAAAAAATCCAAACAAATGAAATTTGTGACTTTCTGTTCCAAGGACACTTAAGAAAGGCAATGCCAACATCAACAGCACCAAAAATATAATGCTCCCCATATTTTTCCCACTACAGACTCACACCCCCAAACTACCAGTACTTCCTAGCCTTGGTGTTTACTGTCACGGAGGTGAACAAGGATCTGGATCTCCTGCCCAACATCACTCTTGGCTTCCACATCTATGAGAATAGCAAGATTCACAGGGAGATTTCCTTATTCAGCCTCTCCCTGCTCTCCACACGAGGCCAAATGGTTCCAGGTTATAAATGTGACAGGCAGGACACCCTTCTCTCCGTCATTGGGGGTGAGGGCCCCAAATCCTCAAGGCAGATGGCCTCCATCTTCAGCATCTTCAAGATCCCACAGGTAAGTGGGGATTACAGTATGGAGTAGACAAACATAGAGAAGGCAAGGATGAAATCAATGTTTTGGTGGGGAGGGGAGAATATTAGATGTATATGACTTAAATAATCCATCTCATATTTGAATTGATTTCTGGATTTTATATATCAAGATACATTTTTATATAACAACAAAGCCATATTGATATAATTCTGAAAAAGGAATTAGTTCCTGACTTTCATAGAAGTTTATCATATTTCTGCAGCTTTCAGTGCAATTTATTCTCTGTGTCAGATTTAGGATTTGTTCCTTTTACTTCTGATCTGTCACAACCAGGAAACAATAGATAACTGGTGGCTCTTCCTAAGAAGGGAGGAAGATGAAGCCTGCCACTCAAAGTGGATAAACCTGACTGGTGGGGCAATGAACCACACAATGGGGACCCTTGAAGTCAGCATTAAAATGTACTTTGTCTTTTCAAGAAGATTCTCCTTTTTTCCAGCTCGGTGTTGGCTCTGAGTTCACTCAGGGAGACAGAAGAGTTTATCCGTCCTTCTTCCGGATTAATCCCAGGGAATTTCCTCAGTACGTGGGTGTAGTCCAGCTACTCCTGTATTTCCAGTGGAACTGGGTTGGGCTGGTGGCCCCTGAAAATGACAGTGGAGAACATTTCATTTCCTCTCTGGTGCCAATGCTGAAGGAGAAGGAGATCTGCCTGGCCTTCACTGAAATTATGAAATCTGATTTTATTGCTACTTCAGTTTCAAAATTACATCATATTTTCAATACTTGGTCTATAGGTGAAGTGATTATTTTGTTTGCAGACTCCAATACTATTACAAATGTACAGATAGTTATGTTTGCTTATGAAAGAGAGAGACATGCATCATTTCTGAAAGTCTGGATCTTTACATCCAGTTGGAAAATTAATGCGCTGAACTCTCAATACTTATTGAAAAGTATAAAGCCCTTCCATGGAGCTTTGCATTTTAGGGACCACACCAGGGATGTCTCAAAATTCAGCCATTTTCTCCTGTCTTTAGACCCTTTGAACCCACAAGGGGACGTTTTTCTCCCAACGTGGTGGGAATGGGTCTTTGGCTGCAAGATCTACAAACCAGGCAGGATCCCTCCAAAGGGGAGAAAACCATGTACAGGAAAGGAGGATTTACGGAATCTGCCATCTTACGTGTTTGAAACAAGCATGAAAGGGGAAAGTTACAACATCTACAATGCCATTTATGCTGTGGCACACGCATTACATGCCATGCATGGATCCAGAGGGCAACCAGCCATGATGAGGATTGGAAAGAGGATCTCAAATGTCCAGTCATGGCAGGTAATTTCTGTGAGGTTTTTTTTTCCATTCCTTGGACTGGATAAAGGTTTTTAATGCAGGACACAGATGCTTAGAGAGGAAGCTCCCCGTTTGTATTTCTTGAATTAAACAATTCTATGGCATCATATCACTGCATCAAATCTGCATCAAACCAGATTAAAACAGTAATTATTAACAAAAAGACAAATGAGGGGTCAACCTATATTCCAAAGAAACTGAGAGCAGTACAGGAAGTAACAAATGGAAGATTATCAAGAGTGATCCAATGTCCAGTCTGGAAAGGTAATTTCTGCAATCATCATCATCATCATCATCATCATCATCATCATCATCATCACCACCACCACCACCACCATCATCATCATCATCATCATCATCATCATCATCATCATCATCATCATCTTTAAATAGGAAACTCACAATGTGTATTTCTTTCATCAAATATATGCATGGTATCATATTACTGCATGAAACCAGATTGAAATAGTATTTAAGCAGAAAACAACAGTAAAGTCAATTAAACAAAATATTTTGTTGAGAGAGGTGGAGGAGAGAAGGGAAATAAACCAAACCAGTGTCCATGAGGTTCATGTAGGAAAGACCTTCCTAAAAATTCTTCAAAGGTCTTCAAGGGTTGCCTGAGTTTCATAAAGTGGTCATTCCAGGGAGGAAGCACCATCCCAGAGCAAGAGAGAACAAAGAGCAAGATAGCAATTTTGCCAGAGGCTTAAACAGTCCTAGTGGGCACATTTGCAGAACCACCTCAGTTTTCTTCTGGATGTGCCCTTGATGACGATGATGATGTTATCCGTCATGCCTGACTTTTGGTGATTCTGTGGTCCAGATTGCTCGTCATTCTCCAATCTTGTACTACTTTTTTAAAAGATAGTAAACTCAGTTGATTTTAATCTTGGTTTGTGTTTCTATGGCTTAGCATGCTGTGTGACCTTCCTCGTGTCTTTAGTTTGCAATGTGTTGTACTGAACAGCTTGTTGTGTCCAAGCAACCTTTGTCAAATTTACCACACAGAACTGGACTCAACCTAGTCTGAAATTCATCAGATGTTTTTTATTTCTGCCTCAAAGGCTAAAGAACGGATCTCTTTGGCCAGTGAAGCCACAAATCAGGGCAGGCACTGTGTGGAAAACAAATCCTTAGAGGAGTGGGGGAGTATCAGCAGAACAGAAATAAAGAAGGAATGTTTGCTAATTGGCATATTAAAAGGAATGTTTTCTTTTACAAAACTTTTACAAAAGTTTTAAAAAATTAAAAAAACGTATTTCAACATTTGAAAAAAGAAGAAAAAAATCAAGGAAACAATTGATCCATTAATGGAAGAAAATGGCAAGAAGGGAACAAGCAAAGATACAATTCGGCATCAAATGCTAAACCTTGGGCCTCTTCTGGACAGTAGAATAACAAACTGGGGCAGGAAATTCCTTCACATGGCCCCACTTGGTCATATCTTGTTCCCACATTCTGCTTTCCTTGATTGTCAGCTAGAGAAAGTCACTCGGATTCTACACCAATGTGGTAAAAATGATTTAATTGTTCCTAAAATGCATTGCTCATTTTCAAGACTTTGGGCCAAAGTCAACATTTAAAAAGAGCCTAGTATCACAGAAGCAAGACCATACAAGGAATTTTGAATTTGACATATTTGTATGTAGACACCATTCTGATAAAAACTGCAGCTGAAGTAGCTGTAATACAAATGGCCAATACAAAAGAGAAACTTTTGTAGGGGAAGTAGGTAAAAACTTGATGTTATTCTAGATTGCTCAGATCTTCAACAAGGAAACTCTTCTAGATTCCCAGATAGATACGAATCCCCTAATATGAGGGCCATCACACAATGATAGAAACCAGTTATTCCAATTTCTTTTCATTCAGCTTCTTCCCTGTTTGAGGAAGGTCCACTTCAACAACAGTGCTGGTGATGAAATCTCCTTCTCAGAAAGTGGACTGGGATCTGCTCGTTATGATCTTCTCAACTGGGTTTTCTTCCCCAATCTATCTTTTGTCCACAGTAAAGTTGGACAGATAGAACCTGAGGCTCCCCCAGGGCAGGATTTCAACATTAACTCTGATGCAATTGTCTGGACAAAAAGGGTGAGCTGGAAGTTAAAATAAATGCAGCAAAAGAGTCATTCTCTTGTTATTTTTTTTATTATTATTATTAAAAGGTTTTTATTTTCCTTTTTTTTTTCATTTTCATACACTCACATATATACTGTGCATAGCCGGAGCCATACAACATTAAACAATAATTGCAGCAATTCCTCTTGTCAACAATACCCCCAAAATTAGAAGCCCAATATACCTCTTCCACTCTCCGTACACCTCTCTCTTCCACCCCCTCCAACTTTCTATCTTCCCTCAATCATCCCCCTCTACCCTACTTCCCCTCCCCCTCTACCACTCCTCTCTCCCGATCCACTCCCTCCCTTCCTTCTCACCCTCCCTCTCATCCTCTCTCCTGCCCTCTCTACCCATCTTTCTTCTATCCCACTCTTCCTCCCCTTGGTGTATTTCCACTATATGTCAATGTACTTAACATCCTATTTTTACACAGAAATTAAAGAAAAACAGTATACATGTGAAGTCGCATTACATTGAAATTTAACACATAAATATCCCTCCCTCCCCCCACCCTCCCCCCCCAACACCCCACCTCCCCCCCCGACTTCCCAGAGCCCATACACGGTATAGATTTTTAACAAACACAGTCTAAAGTATATTGAGAAAAAAGAAATAAAAAATGGTTAATAACATCTCTACATTGATCTTAGCTTCTTCTTGCTATGCTAACTTTAAACAGTTTAAATCATTCCTGATCTTAAGCATAGGCTACCTGGAATTTCTTAGTCCCATATTTGTTTTGTATATAGTCAATCCATTTTTCCAGTCTCGTTTATATCTTTCATTTGAGTGGCCTTTAAGATATGCCGATATTTTAGCCATCTCGGCTAAATTTGTAACTTTCAATGTCCATTCTTGAGTTGTAGGCAAGTCTTCCTTCTTCCAGTATTGCGCCACCAACAGTCTTGCTGCCGTTATTAGGTGCAAAATCAATTTAGTCTCTACCACTGTAAAGTCAGTACTTATACCTAGTAAAAATAGCTGAGGAGTAAACTTTATCCTTCTTTTAAAGATATTTTGCATAATCCACCATATTTTTATCCAAAATGCCTTAACCTTTTGGCAGGTCCACCATATATGAAAATATGTAGCATCGAGAGAACCACATCTCCAACATTTAGGCTGTAAATTCAGATACATAGAAGCCAGTGTTTTAGGATCTAAATGCCATCTATAGAACATCTTATAAAAATTTTCTCTCAGGTTTTGAGCTTGTGTAAATTTCTTACCCAGATTCTTTCCCATGTATCCAGCATTATTGGTTCTTCAATGTTTTGAGCCCACTTTATCATACAATCTTTAACTAATTCTATTTCCGAATCCATCTGTATTAATACATTATATATCCTCTTTATATGCATTAAGCTTTGATCTCTTATTTGTTTAAATAGATTATCCTCAACTTGGATAAAACCAATTTTTTGATCTGTTTTCCACCTGGCCTGTAATTGCCCATACTGGAACCATGTTTGAACTACCTTCTCCTCTTTTAATACCTCTAAAGATTTTAGTTGTAGTACCCCCCTTTCCAAAATGAAAAGCTGTCTGTAGGTAGTTCTATCCTGTTTTTGTGTTATATTCATATTTTCAATTGCATGTCTAGGAATTGCCCACATGGGTAACTTGTCATTTAATTTATATTGGTACTTTTTCCAGACCCGCAGTAAAGCATTTCTTAAGATATGACTTTTAAAATTCTTGTCCAATTTTTTGTTGAATAATAGGTAAGCATGCCAACCATATACCAGATCGTGTCCCTCAATATTCAATATTCTATCATTAGTTAAATGAGTCCAATCACTAATTAGAGATAGCACCACTGCATCATAATATAGTTTTAGGTTAGGTAATTTCAAGCCTCCTCTCTCGCGTGCATCTTGCATTATTTTCAGCTTTACCCTCGGCTTCTTTCCTGCCCATACAAATTTGTTGATACCCTTCTGCCATTCTAACAGATTCGCATCTGTTTTAAGTATAGGTAACATTTGGAAGAGAAATAAAAATTTTGGTAAAATGTTCATTTTCACTGCCGCTATCCTACTCAGCAAAGATAAGTGCAATTTCTCCCATTTTTTCATCTCTATCTGTATACTATACCAAAGTGGTTCATAATTATGCTTATATAGTTTCCGATTTGAAGTTAAAATATTAACTCCAAGATATTTGACTTTTTTGACTACCTCACATCCTAGCATCCCTCCTAGTTCTTCCTTTTGTTTAGTATTCATATTTATAGCTAATATTTTTGTTTTTCCTAAATTTATTTTAAAACCAGACACTTGACCATATTGATAAATCGTATTCATTAAAACCATACTGGATTCCTGCGGTTGTTCCAATATTATGACCAAATCATCTGCAAAAGCGTGCACTCTGTATTCTTGCTGCCTAATCTTGATCCCTTTTAGACCATCCAAGCCCCGTATTTTATTCAACATTACTTCCAGAGTTATAATGAACAATAGTGGGGACAAAGGACAGCTCTGTCTTGTACCTTTTCCGATTTGAAAAGGATCTGTTAAACTTCAGTTGACTATGATTTGGGCTGTTTGCTGTTGGTATATTGCTTTAATTGACTGTAAAAAGCTATCTCCTATCTGCATTTTTTGCAATATCTTCAACAGGAATTGCCAATTAACTCGATCAAAGGCCTTCTCAGCATCCAAAAATATGAATGCGGCAGGGATTTGATTGTTCTTTCCCAAATATTCTAAAGCATTAATGATTAATCTAACATTGCCCTTCAGCTGTCTCCCCTGTATAAAACCTGTTTGGTCGGTATGTATCAATTGTTGAATAACCACCATTAACCTATTTGCTAATATTTTAGTAAAATTTTTATAATCTACATTAAGTAATGAAATAGGTCTATAATTTTTTGGCTGAGTAATATCTTGATCTTCTTTGGGTATCAACAATATAAACGCTGTCTTCCAAGATGGAGGCATCTTACCTTCCGTTTGAATCTTATTAAATAATTCTCTAAGAGGTTCTACCATTTCTAACTGTAAATTTTTATAGTAAACCGCTGTCAAACCATCTGTACCTGGTGCTTTCCCTAACTTTAATTGCTTGATTACCTGCAAAATTTCCCCCGAAGTTATTGGTTGGTTCAACTTTTGCCTGTGCTCTTCTCTAACTGAGGGTATTTTCTCTTTATCTAAATATTTGTCTATATCTAAACCATTAATTTTATCCCCTTTATACAATTCTGTAAAAAATTCCCAAAATGCCTTTTGAATCTTCTCCTGTTGAAACACCTCCTTCCCTCTGTAAGTCAGTTTAGATATATTTCGAATTTTCCTTTTTTTCCTAATCTGATAAGCTAACCATCTGCCAGGTTTGTTTACGTTACAAAAAGTATTGTGTTTTGCATATAATAAACTAGTGGCTACCTGGTCAGAGATCAACATGTCAAATTGAGATTTTAATATGGTGATTGCTTCTTTAACCTTTGTATCGCCTGGATTTATTGTTACCTCCATCTCTTTCCTCTTAATTTCCTCTTCCAATTCTCTTCATTTTAGCCTTTGTTTATATCTATGTGTTTTATTTATATTCATCAGCACTCCTCTCATATATTATTCAGATAACATTTTTTTACAATCATTAATATACTTTTCATATCTAAATAAGTTTTCATTCAATCTCCAAGACCTTCTTGCCTGCACTGCCCTTCCCAATTCCATCCAAACTGGGTTATGATCCGAAAGGACCCTAGCTGCAATCTTTGTCTTCTTCACCCTAGAAAGCAAATCATTAGTGATTAGTATAAAATCAATCCTTGAAAAGGATTGACGTCTATCAGAAAAGAAAGTGAAATCATGTTCCTCTGCATTTCTCACTCGCCAAATATCTCTCAATTCGAAGTCATCCATCATGTCAAAAAAAGATTTGGGTAGCTTTGCTTGCATCTTAGTATTTGGGCGAGAAGTCTTCTTATCTCTTTTAGTGTCTATCACACCATTCCAATCACCCAATAGTATACAAGACCTATAGTCCCACTGAACTAATTTAGCATGAAGATTTCTATAGAATCTGTCTTGCTGTTGATTAGGAGCATAAATTCCCAAAAGTAATATCTTTTTCCCTTCTAAGATTAGATCTAACGTGATATATCTTCCAAAGGGATCTGCTTCAATCAATTCAGCTTTGATATCTTTTCTTAAGTATACAACTATACCATTTTTCTTTTCCATGGCAGAGGCTACAAAATGTTGACCAAGTTTTGGGTTAATCAAATATTTTTGATCAGTTGATTTGATATGAGTTTCTTGCAAACAAATTATATCATTCTTAAACTGTTTAAGATAGTGAAATATTTTCTTTCTCTTCTGTGGAGAATTTAGTCCATTGACATTCCATGTTAGAATCTTAGTTGTCATCTTTGGTTACCTGAAGCTTTTTTAGAGCCTCCTGCATGGCCTGTTTAACCTTTGGCCTAGCTCCTCCCATGGCTTCTGAGCTTGTTGCTGTAACTCCTTGATTGATGGCCGGTGATTGTTGAGGTTGTTGCCTTTTTGCTTGTTTTTCCATTCGTCTGGTAGTCATACAGCTAGGTCTTTGTTGCATAACACCTTGCCCTTCTAGGGAGGGGAGATGGTACATCTTGTCTGGTAGTTTTGCTGTCTGTCTTGTCCTTCTTGTGGTCTTTCTCCGGATCCAGATGGTGCAGGGTGTCCCACCTTCAAAATATTGTGATAAAAATCTCAAGCTTTCCATACGGAGTTGAGACGATATCTTTGCCTGTCAAATGTAAATATAATACCAAATGGTGCATCCCATCTGTAGTGTATCTGACGGATTCTGAGTTCTTCCACTAAAAAAGCATAGTCTCTCCTGGCTCTTAGCATTTGAGGTGGTATTTCTTTCAAAACAGTCAAATCCTGGCCCCCAATTTGGAGCCTAGTGTTATAGGACTCTTGTAATATCATGTTTCTGAACTCTCTTGTAGTGAAATATATAACTACATCTCGGGGAAGTTGCTTCTGTTTTGCCACCCAAGAATTAACGCGATAAGCTTTATCAATCTACCAGTCAAAGTTGGACCCCGGTCTTCCCACCAGACAATCAAAAGCTTCTGAAAGAATCTGTTTCAAGTTCTCCTGTTTATCCTCACGCAACCCCCTTACTCTTAATGCCAGCTCCATCTGCCTCTACTGTATCATAATAATTTGTTTTTCAGTGTTTTCAACTTTTTGTTGCACCACCTCAGTTTTGGATGTCAAATTGGTATTAGCTGAAGAGCCGAGGTGGCCCAGTGGTTAAATGCAGCACTGCAGGCTACTGCTAGATCAGCAGTTCAGCGGTTCAAATCTCACCGGCTCAGGGTTGACTCAGCCTTCCATCCTTCCGAGGTGGGTAAAATGAGGACCCAGATTGTTGGGGGCAATATGCTGACTCTCTGTAAACCGCTTAGAGAGGGCTGAAAGCCCTATGAAGCGGTATATAAGTCTACTGCTATTGCTAGCTTCGTTAGGATCCTCTAGACTATCTTCAATTCCAGAAACATTTTCTGTCAGTACAGTTACAAGTCCCAGCATATCATCTTTCATTTTAGCAATCCTAGTATCAATTTTATCATACAAGTCCGCCTTAAGTTCTTTTATCTCCTCTTTTATCTCCTCTTTAAAATCTCTAAAAGTTTCCAAAAAAGTTCTTTCATTAGCAAATCTCCAGTATGGGGCATAGAGGGTGGAGGCTGCGACTTTGTGCCAGGTATTGGGGATGTACTTCTAGGAGGTGGTTTCAAAGCAGGATTTAATTTTGAGGCCATTCCAAGTCTTATCTTCGAGCAATTAATCAAACTCTACTGGCCCGCTATGCAGCTACAAAAAGAAGCATTAAATCACCCCTTTATTAGCTCCGTAGGACTTTTCAGAAGGTTTCAGAAAAAAAGCATTGTAACGAAACAGCTCAGCATATTCAACGCCATTTTAAACTTCTCTATATTAGAAAAATATATTAGCAAAGTTGATTTTTAAAAAAAGGTCTTGTGGAATCTTGTAGAAATGAAACTAATTAATACAAATCTGCTGGCCGGCTATAAGGCAGAGCAATGAATCACTCCCTTCCATTGAAGTTTTATAGCTGTTCTTTGCAAGAAGATTAAGGAGGGGAGCGTTGTTATGGAGAATTCACCGTCACCATTTTAAAAGCTTTTTTTTTAAAAAAACAAAACCAAATTAACGAAGGAAGATATTGTAAAAAAATGAAGCTAGGATTAAATAAGCAAATGAAGTTCTCAGATACGGGCTCTGCTTGTATTAAAATCAAATAGTTCAAATATTGTTCTAAGTGGGAGGATCTTACTTTGGGCTGCAAAAAGCAGCTGTAGATTCTGGTGCAGAGATGATTCTGCCTCGGCCGGCCCCCCACTCTCTTCGCAGACAAAAAAGCTGCAAAGATCAAAAAGGCACTTTGCCAGCTGGATCTCTCTCCTTCCCTTCTTGCCTGAATGGATAAGGTACCTGTCAGATGTGTAGACAGATAACACGACCAGGATCTCGGGAGCAGCTCTATTAAGCTGCTACCATCAGCAAGGTCCTGCCCAGGAAGTCCAAAAGAGTCATTCTCTTCTAGGGATTCAAAACATCTCCCTTACTGGAGAACAGGTTACTGAATCAAAACTTTGGCAACAATTTGATGACAAAACTACTTTGCATGTAACATATTTGAGGTCTGATTTGTGACAGATCCAAAAGTGTTGAGATTAGGAAGAAATTCTGCTTGATACCCAGGATGCAGATGGAGCAGGCAATAGTGGTTTCCATGGACCATTCCCATTCAGTTGGATCTCCATCAGTGTTTGCTTCAGAAAAGCTATAGCTCAATTCATGACCCTTCTATTGCATGTCAAGCCCCAGTTACAATCTCCAGCATCCATTGGTGGTCTGGAATGGAATCGGCCTTAATCTCTCTGTGCCTTTTCCAGGTTTCTGCTAGAGCCCAGTTAACCATTTCTTTTGAAGACATTTTGATAATGGAAACAGAAATGTACAAATGAATCAGTGAAGCATGTTTGTTGCTTATACTATCTCAAGCATCTCCTTATTCTCTTTCAGAAAGTGCCTTTTGGCCGGTGTGGCATGAAGAGGTGCCATGCAGGAGAGAAGAGGAGTGTTCCAGAGGGAGAGCAGGTCTGCTGCTACCGATGTGATCCTTGTTCAGAAGGGACCATTTCTAATCAGACAGGTAGAACAAACTTTTAATGTAGATCTTCTAAGATCCAGGAAACCATTCAGTAGAGGGCAATATCAATTTTGTTGTTATTTTTCATAAATTGAAATTCTTCAACATGTTCATGTTTTTCAGCAGAAATTCTGAGTTCATGGGATCTAAACTGTCCTGCCCACCTCCCACCCCAGGTCACCTGTGTCAGGATTGTCCTGAGATTGTCCTGAGGAGACAACCTGCCCCACTGCTCAGCAATTTAACGCAAGGTAGTTTGGGACACAATTCATGTGTTGAGGAGTCCTTGGTGCTCTTCATGTTTTACCTCCTTGATTTTCTACTCAACTCTTACAACCCATTGGGAAATCCCACTACAAATCTTTTCATGAAGGAGTGTGAGGTTAAAGCTCTAATATTTATTATCTAGAGTATGATTGTTCAGTCCCAGAAAATTGATAGATCTGTTGGGGAATGAGAAGTTATATCCAGCTATATCTGTGTATTCTCCTCTGCAACAAAATTCTGAAAGTGCAATTGCAAAACACAAAGCAGAGAATTTGAGCCAAAGAGGTGAAAACATCCTTGCCTCTAGCTAACCTGTCATCAGGGTCATCAGTAAAGGATGATTAACCCTTTTTGATCCATCATGAAATACAAAATGACTCTTGATTTCAGATGCAGCTCACTGTGACCCCTGTCCAGAAGACCAGTATCCCAACAAGGACAAGGACCACTGCATTGCCAAGATGCTCCACTTCCTCTCCTATCAAGAGACTCTGGGATACATCTTAGTTTCTCTTGCTCTTTTTCTCTCTGTGACCACATCTGCAGTCCTGGTGGTTTTCCATAAAAATCATGACACGCCAATTGTCAAGGCCAACAACCGAGATCTCACCTACATCCTCCTAGTCTCTCTCCTGCTCTGCTTCCTCTGCTCCTTCCTTTTCATTGGGCGACCTCAGATGCTCACCTGTCTCTTCCGACAAACAGCCTTTGCCATTCTGTTTTCCCTTGCAGTTTCCTCTGTCTTGGCAAAAACTATCATGGTGGTTCTGGCCTTTATGGCCACCAAGCCAGGAAACAGGGCTAGGAAATTCTTAGGAAAACCACTGACCAATTCCATTGTATTAGGCTGTCCCCTGATCCAGGCAATTCTTTGTGCCACCTGGCTGATAACCACTCCCTCATTTCCCAATTTTGATTTCCACTCCTTGACTGGAGAGGCCATCTTGGAATGTAATGAAGGCTCAGCTTTAATGTTTTACACTGTCCTGTCCTACCTGGGTTTTCTGGCCCTTGTAAGTTTCACTGTGGCCTTTCTGGCTAGGAACTTGCCTGACAGCTTTAATGAAGCCAAGTTCATTACTTTCAGCATGCTGATCTTCTGCAGTGTTTGGATCACCTTCATCCCCACTTATCTGAGCACCAAAGGGAAGTCCATGGTGGCCGTGGAGATCTTCTCCATCTTGGCATCTGGGGCTGGTCTGTTGGCTTGCATCTTTTTCCCCAAATGTTATATTATTCTACTGAGACCCGATCTAAATTGTAGAGAAAACATAATGAGACTCAAGAACCTCTGACTAATGTAGTTTTTGAGAACTTTTATTTGATTTTTGGACTTTTTTATTTTATCAGCTATTTGGACTTTTTTATTTTATCATGAAATGAGGAAAGGGCTTTTCCATGAAATAATCAGATGATGAAAACCATTACAAAGTACCTATTAATCTTAAACAATCCCTCACCTTTCATTTTTCATTTATGCCAGTTCTCTTCTGAGTCGATCCCCCTGAGTTGATCATCTTGGAAATAAATCTGGATGTTAAATATGTAAATATTCCTTTCCAAAATGATGGATTTATTTGAATCAAAAGTGTCTAAGAAAATATGCTGGGGTGGATTTACTATCGTTATTTTTAAGCATGTTTGTTTCCATAGGTCACTGAAAGTTTGCTGAATTTCTTATTATTTTTTCATTCACCTAATTACTAGTTCTTTTAAAATAAATTATAGAATTCAAATAATCCACATTGTTTTTCTCTCTATTAATTGAAAAATACTTTATGAAAATAGAGTCCTCTGGGATTGTGCGGCCTATAAATCGATTTAATAAATAAATAAATAATAAAATATAAGATAATAACAATAGTACATATTAAAAGTAGATATTTACAATATTTTTCTGTTAATATCTGCTTTTCTGTTTTTCTGCTAATTGTTACTACTTTTTATGGTTTATTGATGAAGAAGGAAGGACAAAGAGATGAATGGAAGAAAGGAAAGAAGCATGGATGAGAATAAATGTTTTCTCAGAAGTCAAAATAAATGTTTCCTAGATTTGAAATGCATACTTGTTGAATATATTTGCAAATTAATATATCAAATACCAAAACAGTTGTATTTGGCAGAGGAATTGAGTGAACCAATGGTGGGATTCAAATTTTTACTAGCAGTTCTGCGGGTGTGGCTTGGTGGGCATAGCTTGGTGGGTGTGGCAGGAGAAGGATACTGCAAAATCTCCATTTCCATCCCATTCCAGGGCAAAGATAATGTCAAATCTCCATTTCCACCCAAATCTAGGGAAGGATACTGTAAAATCTGCATTTCCTCCCCATTCCAGGGGAAGAATACTGTAAAATATCCATTCTAAAACCACTCCAGGGCAAGGATACTGTAATATCTCCATTTCTACCCAAGTCGATTTTGGGACAAACCATTTTTCTCTTGAATTTATGTTTTACCGACAAAGATATAAAGGGAGACCAGTACAGAAGCTATTTAGCTCTCATCAGCTAGCCATACCCTTCTTGGATTTGAACCCTGGCTACTTGCATAATAGGTAGTTGTATTAACCTCTAAGCTATGGACTCTCCTCCCTTTGTCGGCTATACCTGGGGAAAGATTAAGTGTTTTTTTCAGGGCAACCTTGTCTACTCAATTATAGGCTGGAGCATATTACTTCCATTTTCATTTTTGCCTTTCAGCACCATTCCAGGAGCTTTCATAGGCAGTTGTTTTTGTGACAAACTATTTTTCTGTTGAATTTATGTTTCACTAACAAAGAAATAAACAGAGACTAGTATAGATTGAGGGCAAGGCATTAAACACCAAATACTTTCCAGAATAAATCTATTTTTAATAGCTTGTGGGACACAAGAATCAGATCTAGTTTTTCAGGCAAAGCTGACAGTGTCCTGGAAGGTGGGAGGCTCTATAAATATTTTAAATAAATAGACAAAACAAAACCTCCAGAGAACAGGGGCAGCAGAAGAAAAGAATCCGATTCTTGAGCAGGAACTGAGAGTCAAGTTGGACCCCCATATCACACCACTGCAATGCACTCTACATGGGGCAGCCCTTGAAGAGTATTCAGAGACTTCAACTCGTCCAGAATGCAGCCGCGTGAGCGATTGTGGGTGCACCTCGGTACACCCACGTTACACCTATCCTCCGCGAGCTGCACTGGTTACCGATCAGTCTCCGGATACGCTTCAAGGTGCTAGTCGTCACTTATAAAGCCCTTCATGGTATTGGACCTGGGTACTTGAGAGACCGCCTGCTGCCAATTACCTCCCACAGACCCATTAGATCTCACAGCGTTGGCCTCCTCCGGGTGCCATCTACCAGCCAATGCCACCTGGCTATTACCCGGGGGAGGGCCTTCTCTGTGGCAGCTCCGGCCCTCTGGAATGAACTCCCCACAGGGTTTCAGACCCTCACCTCTCTCCAGGCCTTCCGAAAAGCAATCAAAACCTGGCTTTGCCAGCAGGCCTGGGGGTGATGAGTTCCCTCCCCTCTCGACATGTATGGCTGTGCAACTGTTGTCTACTTTTATTATTTGTATTTTGTCTTTTATGTTCCCCTTTTTTCCCCCTTGAATTGTTCGCCGCCCTGCGTCCTCCCAGAGAATGGCGTCATACAAATAATAAAATACAAATACCACAAGGCAGTGTAACATCATGCAGGACCAAAGAGGGAAAGTCCTGAATGGACCAATCATCCACAGCTGCTTAGTTTTGCTAGGATTCAAACTGAGATTTTTCCTCCCCTTCCAACAGCCTTCAAGCACCTGGACAAAAAATTGACTGCATTGCTTTGTCAGTCAATGCTTGTAGAACTGGACATCATCAACCTACAGTTGACCTCTGAGCTAGAACTGAGAAGACCTCACTGAGCCACCTAAACAATCAACAGTTTGGGCTCAATCTCTCCCTTCCAAGCAACACTGACTGGAACCATCTTCAGAGAAAGGAAAGAAGCACATAACAAACACATTGCACCCATTCTTATTATCCCCGTCAGTCAAGGGTTTACCATGGGTGATGGAATCCTTCCTACACCAGCTGACAATACTGGACACATATAGTCCAGAGGGTGGAGCTTCATTCTCCAAGTGTGTGGGTTGGTTCCCAGATGTATCATTCCACTGAAGATGTGATGATGTTGCTTAGCCTGGTAAAGAAACGTTCATAAACCAACCCACAAACTCAGAGAACAAATCTCCACCCTTGTCCTGCACTCGAGCTACAGATATTCACCACCATCACAAACACATATTGCTTCCCTAGACAACACAGAAGACCAACTTTGCTGGCTCCAGCTAGTTGCTAGAGTTCAAATTAGCCTAAGATCTTGAGAGAGCATCTTACCTATTTTTAAAATCTATGGGAAAAATTAATTTATTGGGGTAGGCGATGCAGGATGGCTGTGCAGCAGCTTCAGAGGTTTCTGGATAAATTGGAGTATCTGGATCCTTTTCAACAGTGGTCGGATTTTTTTTACTACCAATTCTGTGGGTGTGCCATGAATCAAAATGCAGGATTTAAAGTACTTTAATCAAGGCTCACTGCAACGTTTATTAAACTCCATCTTCTCCAAGGGGGGAAAAATGTGAAAAAAGATGTGGAGACCCTAAAAAAAGTTCAGAGAAGAGCGACAGGGATGATTAGGGGAATGGAAGCTAAGGCATATGAAGAATGGTTGCTGGAATTGGGTATGTCTAGTCCAGTGATGGAGAATATTTTTGGAATATCCACCACATTTGATAGAACATTCCAGATTTATGTCTACATCTCCAACATTCAAAATATATTTTTGGGAACATCTTGGCCAATCTCGCTGGTGGTAAGTGCCATCAGTAGAACATTTTATATAAATTCTCCTTATAGCCTACTGCCATCGTGAGTTTATAGTTTCTTTCCCACAATTTGTCTCAGTCTTCTAATTCTATGTTATTTCTGGCCCAGGTTATCATTGTCTCTTTTACAGCTTCTTCTTCCACTTTATATCTTAAAAGGAAGTTTCCTGACAGTTTTAATGAAACCAAGTTCATTACTTTTAGCATGCTAGTCTTTTGCAGTGTTTGGATCACCTTCCTCCCTACCTATCTGAGCACCAAAGGGACGTTCATGTTGGGTGTGGAGATCTTCTCCATTTTGGCCTCTGGAACTTCTCTCTTGGCTTGTATCTCTTTCCCAAATGCTACATTATTCTGCTGAGGCCCAATCTCAATTATAGAGAAAATATAGTAAGAAACAAAAATTTCTAACTAATGCATGAATGGGAAACATTTTTAAGGCATGTTTTGTATCTGATGACATTTCTAAAACAAGACTGAGAAGAAGGAATACATCAATTTAATAATGCCATAACTGGTAATAGTAAGAGTCACTTGGCTGAGTTGGGTAGATATTGAAATTGAATCATCCAATAAATAATATAATATAAATAAATAAGTAAATAATAGAAATACATAAGTAAACAAATAAATAAATGTTCCTGTTTTCAAAAGCAATCATGCAGTGTTTTCCATCTCTTGTCTTCCAATTGTCCCAGTGAAGTCCAGTGCCCTGTGCAAAAATAAAGCTTGGTGTTAAAGATGTGCTCATTATTTCAATTTTCTCATTTTGTTCCTTTTGATTAAATATCTTAGAGTTTCCATGATTGATTCCATTTCAGTGTTTTTGAGAATGTTTGTTTGTTTCCATAATATCCTGAGGCAAAACAGAATAACAGAGTTAGAAGGGACCTGGTAAGTCATCCAGTCCAACACCTGCTCAAGCAGGTGATCCTGTTTCATTTCTGACAAGTGACTCTTCAGTCTCTTCTTGACCAAAGAGGGAACTGAAAAAACCAACCATCCAGTGGTGGGATTCCAAATCTTTTACTACTGTTTCTATGAGAGCCTGCGTTGCACGTGTGCACAGAACTCAAAGACCAATCTCAGTGTCAGTGCTTGTGAGCTGAGCTGTTTAAGCTCAGCTAAGGCATGACAATCCACTCTGCCATGCGAATCAGCTGAGCCAAAAAACCAATATAGGACAGGGAACAATGGAGGCAGGAGGGTGGGGCCAGCCAGAAGTGGTATTTGCTGGCTCTCCAAACTACTCAAAATTCCTGTTACCAGTTCACCCAAACTGGTCTGAACCGGCTGAATACCACCTCTGCAACCATCCATAGGTGCTTGATTTTACTAGGATTAAAATTGAGACTGTTCCTCCCCATCCAATGGTCTTCAGCCGCTAGAACAAAAACATTGACAGCATTGAGTGGTCAAACACTGGTTGTACAATTGAATGTCCTCGGGATATGGATGATACATAGCCTCGAAATGAAAAACATGAAGGATTTGGGCTCCAACCAACACTGAATGGAAAGACCTTCAGAGATGGAGAGAACCACATAAAATGAAGTACTCATTCCTATTATCTCAGCCAGTTCAATGGTTTATCATGAGTACTTCACAAGACAAACACAAGACTCCATTTTCTGGCTCCAACTAGTTGTTAAACAACACTATATAATTCATATTAGCCTGACATCTTGAGAGATCTTCCTATTTTTATGATCTATGTGAGAAGTTAGTTTTAATTCCTTTCCCTGCCATGTGGTTGTAAATAAGTCAGTTTTCCCATTGAAAATTGATACTATTATTCACACATAGTAGGGTAGAACTGATTGTTGCATGCCACCATCCCCATTAACACCCAGGCCAAACTCCATCTTGCATGTAGTTGCTCAGTTTTCTGTAGGGCCAACACCCAATTTCACCTTGACTCTAAAGTAAAGCTGGTCTGTGAACTGACAACAAGAGACCCAAACATAATTTTCCCCTTCTGGTGTGCAAAACAATAATAATAATCTAGTGCTAAACAGGGAGAACAATTGCTTTTCCTTGTAATTATCATAAGAGCAATAATTCTTAATGTATTCCCTGTGGATTTCTACCCTCACTAACCTTCAAAGATAAAACCTGCTTTAAACAATATGCTCTTAGTTCTTAAAGTGGGAGCAGGACAGGTCATCTTAGCATGTCTTGAAAACAGCTAATTCCTGGGTTTGGCCAGACTCAGCTGGCCCCAATTTTCTCTTTTCTCATAGCCCAAACAGAGATAAGAGGAAAAATGGTTGATATCAATCTGTCCTGAGGCCATTCAGGTGGCACAGCCAGCATCTATTGTATTAAAGCTTTTGTAAGATTTTAAGTGCTATCTGCAGTTCAGTTTCTGCACAAACCCGGATTTCTGATCTAGGAGGGAAGGTGACAATAATGACTGGGTTTCTTCTCTTGCTGATGCTCTTCTGGCTTCTGGCCCCACCTGCTGCTAAGAGGATACCAGCCGAATGTGTGTTGACAACCCCTTTCCAGATACAGGAAAAATTGAACTATTACAGGTCTGGTGAACTCATTATTGGTGGGAATTTTCTACTGACAACCATGATTTCATCCAACATCCCAGACTTTCAAACAAGGCCAACTTTGCTTCATCTTAAACTTGTGTAAGTTTTTTTTATCTGGAGAGGAAATATATAAATAACTCTTTACTGTGTTTTGGACTCAGGGGCTACTTTCAGAAATACTTGTTCTGGTGATGTTTCTAATGTCCTCCATGAATATCCTTAAGAGCCTCCACTGCTGGAGGCTTTTAAGGAGAGACTGGACAGCCACTGGTCTGGAATGGTGTAGGGTCTCTTGTTTGTGCAGTGGGTTGGGCTAGAAGACCTCCAAGGCTCCCTCCCAACTCAGTTAGCAAAATGACAGAATAACAGAGTTGGAAGGAATCTTGGAGGTCTTCTAGTCCAACCCCCTACCCAGGCAGAAAGCCCTATACTATTTCAGACTAATGGTTGTCCAATCTCCTCTTAAAAACTTCCCGTATTGGAGTCCCTACAACTTCTGGAGGAAAGTCATTTCAATGATTAATTGTTCTAACTGTCAGGAAATTCCTCCTTAGTTCTAGGTTGCTTCTCTCCTGGATTAGTTTCTATCCATTGCTTTTTCTCCTGCATTTATTCTATCCTAGCATACTTCAAATCTTTGCGATTTTCTCGATAGCCTGCCAAGTTCATAAAATAGGGTATAATTCTCAATCTTTCCAGAACTTTACAATAGGAAGATGATAAATCAGCTGAAAAGTGAGGCAGGAGAACACCTTAAAAATTATGCTGGTTTCCTTAAAAAAATGACTTATAATATTACTTTAAAAATAATACTTCTAATAATAGATATAAAAATCCTCTGGAAAAGTCAAATGAAAGCTGAATTCTTTTCCAGTGTGGGACACTGTAAAAAAAAGAGAGACAAAACTCAGTTTTTGGAATCAGTTCATGAATGATGGCTTTCAGGAAATTTATGCTGCGACTCCAGTTTGTGCTCAGCATTGGTTTGGATGTTAAACAATTGGGAAGGATTAATCAGAATAGAACTGGAAAAGACCTTGAAAGCCTTTTAGTCCAACCCCCCTGATCAAGCAGGAGACCCTACACCATTTCAGACAAGTGGCTGTCCAGTCTCTTCTTAAAAACCTCCAGTGATGGAGCACCTACAACTTCTGAAGGCAAGCTGTTCCACTGGTTAGTTGTTCTCATTGTTAGGAAGTTTCTCCTTAATTCCAGGTTGCTCCTCTCCTTGATTACTTCCCATCCATTGTTTCTTGTCTTACCTTTTGGTGTTTTGCAAAATAAGTTGAGCCCCTCCTCTTTGTGGCAGCCCCTCAAATCCTGGAATACTACTAGCATGGCACCCCTAATCCTTCTTGCAGACAGTAGTGCAAAATAAAGAAGTGAGGGGAATAAATGGATTGGGATATAGACTGGTTTATTTTTTTGAGTTTTCACAAAACCATCCAAGTTCAATCAAGGACCTTTGTCTACAAACCAGGCAACTCCAATCAATTGAGGGTTTCCTGCTCAATGGTACATTACAAAAGGCAACCTCTACTAGCACACACACTTCCTTGTAATGCTTTCCCATGGGTATTTTCCCCACTGTAGATTTATAGCCAAGAACTATCAGCACTTCATGGCCTTAGTCTTTGCAGTCACAGAGATCAACAAGGATTTGGTTCTGCTGCCTAACATCACCCTTGGCTTCAATATCTATAGTAATTTCCCGATTGAGATGTCAATTTCCTCAAACAGCCTCTCCCTGCTCTCCACTCGAAGAAAAATGATCCCAGGTTTCAAATGTGACAGGCAGGACCCTCTGCTCTCTGTTGTTGGGGGTCTCAACTCCAAATCCTCAAGGCTGATGGCCTCCATCTTCAGCATCTTCAAAGTCCCAAAGGTAAGGAGGCTCCATTGGATGCATTATGGTGTAGACAAACAACAGACACAGACACAGAAGCCAACAATACAAAGAAAAGCATTGGGGTGGAAATATGAAGAGTATGTGACTCAGACAAATCCACACCATAGTTGAATTCATTTTTGAACTTTATTTGTCAAGACATTTTTTTTTAACTTTAAAAAGGTACTGACATGTTTTTGAAATGCTGCATTTGCCAACAGGAATTCTTTCCTAACGTATTCTTCATAAAAGTGAAACTTTATAACTTGATTCAGCCAGATTGATTTGAGTCAATTTGAATGCATTTGTTCCCTTGACTTCTGTCATGTCGTAACTAGGCAAAATATGTAACTGGTGGTTCTTCCTTAGAAGGGAACAACCTAAAGCTCACAAAGCCACTCAATCTGACTCATGGGGCAAGACAGGACACAGTGATTTCCCCTTAAATCTCCATAAATCTTTATCAAGAATCCCACTTTCTCCAGCTTGGTGTTGACTTTAAGTCCTCACATGAAGATAGTACAGTTCATCCTTCCTTCTTCCGGATTAACCCCAGTGAATTTCCTCAGTATGTGGGTCTAGTCCAGCTGCTCCTGTACTTCCAGTGGAACTGGGTTGGGCTTCTGGCCCCTGAAGATGACAATGGAGAATATTTCATCTCATCTCTGATGCCAATGCTCAAGGAGAAGGAGATCTGCCTGGCCTTCACTGAAAAGTTGAAATCTGACATCTTTGCTACTACACAGTCAAAATTACTTCATGTTTTCAAGACTTGGTCTAAAGCTGAAGTTATTATTCTGTTTGGAGATTCCAGTAGCAGTGCAAACGTGCAGGTGGCTGTGTATGGCCATGAAGTAATGAGAAACGCACCCTTTCAGAAAGTTTGGATTCTGACTTCCCATTGGAAACTTAATGTGGTGGGATCTAAAAACATATTACAACTTCTAAAGCCCTTCCATGGGGCTTTGCATTTTAGGCATCACACTGGAGATGTCTCCGAATTCAGCCATTTCCTCCTGTCTTTAGACCCTTTGAACCCACGAGGGGATCTTTTTCTGTCTCCATGGTGGGAAAGGCTCTTTGGCTGCATGATTCACAAACCAGGAGAGAGCCCTATAAAGGGGAAAAGAACATGCTCAGGAAAGGAGAATTTAGAGAATGTGCCGACTTACATCTTTGAGACCAGCATGACAGGTGAAAGTTATAATATCTATAATGCCATTTATGCTGTGGGGCATGCGCTGCATACAAGGTATGGATCAGTAACCCAACCAATCGTGAAGAGGATTGGAAAGAAGATCTCAAATCTCCAGTCATGGCAGGTAACTTCTATGACTTTTCATCCAGTCTACAGATCCTTAGAGAGGAGGTTTTCCATTTGTATTTCTTGAATTACTGATTAAATATCTGTATCATGAGAAGGCAGGTTGCCTATAAAATGACCAACAGTTCTTTAAGATCTCTACCTAACCAGCAGAGCAACTGGGAGCTGTTACCCCTGAAGCCATTTTGGAGCATCCTCGGGGCTGCCACAGTGAACTGTGGAACTGTGTTCAGTGGAACTGTGGGGACGTGAGGGGGGGATAGAGATAGCCATAATAGCATTCTTTCCCATGGGAGCCAAGGACGTTCTCACCAGGTGCTGGAAAGGTGTGAACTAAAACCAACTGGAATTGGGGCTGTCATCTGATTGGACTATATGATGGACATGTGACCTGGGGGCAAAAACCTTGGGGTTTGATTTGGGTGGGGAAAAACTTGGGCCCTTCAGAGTCAGGTTTTCAACAGCTGTGCCAATATGGCATTCCTAATACTTTGAGGAAACTCCAGGCCTCAGAGTTTGGATTTTGTTGGATCTGTTACTTGGAACCCTGACAGTGGCTATGAAACTGAGCAGGGAGGCAGCTAAGGGTTAGATGTTGTGGTTGGTGCATGATTGTCTGGGGAAATAAAGCAGCCTGGAGCAGGTAAAGAAAGATAACTGTTGTTCAGCAGTAAGACTCACAAAAAGTAATAGTTGGAGGAATAATGAAGGAGGAATAGATAAAGTGCGAAAGAATGGAGTAGTGAGCAGTGAGTATTCTCCTTTGAGTGCTTGTATGGATGCCAAGGGACTTGTGTGGTTGTGTTGGCTCTTTTGGATTTTGGAGCCCACTCACTTGGGTCTATGTAACAGAACCTTTGACAAAATGGTGGCAGAAGTGGGATATCCAAAAGAAGTGAGCTTATCCAAAAAGTCAAGGCATCCAAAAAAGTTGGGATATACAAAAATTAGGGAATTGCGCAAAACCACATTTGTTCAGTTTGCCATTTGTAGGGCTACTCTTTAGATTGTGTGAAAACAACTTCGATACACACAGGAAGAATTGGTACACTGGGTTCCTGGTCTGAAATTCATCAGACATTTGTCAAACAAAGGCTAAACATTGGATATCTATGGACAGTGAAGTGACCAATCAAGGCAGGCACTTCCTTTCCCGTGCTCTCTCCCTCCGCTCACATGCTCCGATCACACCTGATTGTCAGATAGGGAAAGTCAGTGGAATTAGAACAGTTCCAATTCTATCACTGTTCTGATAGGAATTATTTAGTCATTTCCTAAGTCCTTGGTTCAAAGTAAACATTTAAAAATGTACATAGCCAATTATCCCAGGAATAAAACCCATACAATGAATTTTGCAGTATGCATTTCAATTTTCGTGTTTAGGTATCAGTAAAAGTGGACTTGAAGAAACCATCATACAAATGCCCAGTGTAAAGAGACAATTTTGTATTGTTGGGGAAAGAGTCAAATATTTGTTGTTAGTCTGGATTACTCAGATTTCCATCAAGGCAACGCTTCTTAGACATACACATATCTCCTAATATGTTGGCCACCACAAAATGATAGAAGCCATTATGTGCTTCAGCAAAGTATTCTAACTTCTGAAGTTCTCCTTTCTTTCAGATTCTTTACTACTTGAGGAAGGTCCAATTCAACAACAGTGCTGGAGATGAGGTCTCGTTCTCAGAAAATGGATTGGGATCAGCTCAATATCATCTTCTCAACTGGATTCTCTGCCCCAATCAATCTTTTCTCCCCATACAAGTTGGACAAATCAATCCCAGGGCTCCACCAGGTCAGGATTTCACCATTAACAAAGATGTGATCATCTGGGCCATGAAGGTGAGCTGGAAGCAGTGGTGAAATTCAATTTTTTATATTACCAGTTCTGTGAGCACGGCTTGGTGGGCATGGCAGGGGAAGGATATTGCAAAATCCCCATTCCCTCCCCACTCTGGGGCCAGCCAGAGGTGATATTTGTCAGTTCTCCAAACTACTCAAAATTTCAACTATCGGTTCTCCAAAACCTGTCCGAACCTGCTGAATCTCACCCCTGACTGGAAGGAAATATAATTTCATGGAAAGATTCATTCTCTCCTGGGGATGCAGAACATCCTACCAACTGGACAACAGGTCTGTTGAATCAGGAAACATGGCAGCTATTTGGTGAATAAAAACTGCTTTGCATGTAACATATTTGAAATCTGACTTGTGTCAATGCACAAAGGTTTCGGATTCAGAAGAACTTCTGCTTGAAACTCAAAATGTAATCAGAGACTGAAGCAATGATTTCTAGGGACTGCTCCTGTTCAAATAGATCCTCATAATTCTTTGTCTTAGCTGTAGCTCAAATGTTACAAGCCTTCCTTTACATGCGGAGGTCCCAGTTCCAATTGCCAGCATCCATTTGTGGATTAGGAATGGCACTGGCCATAGTCCTGCATGAGCTGTTTTTGGTTTCTGGTAGACCCTGTTGAACTGTCTTCTTTTGAAGGCATTGTGAATATGGAAATAGGATTATGGAGAGCAATAAATAAACCCTTTCAAATCACTTAGTCATCTTAAGCATTTCTGCTTTCTCTTTAAGGAAGTGCCCTTTGCCAGGTGTGGCCTGAAGAGGTGCCAAGCAGGAGAGAGGAGAAGAGTTCCAGAGGGTGAGCAGGTTTGCTGCTACCAATGTGTCCCTTGTCCAGAAGGAGCCATTTCTAATCAGACAGGTAAAGCAGACCTCAAATGTGGATCTTTCAGGACTAAGCAATCCATTCAATAGATCAACCTATTTTTTGCTTTTCTTGTCATTTTTTTAAAGATTGATATGGTTCAAAGCATTCATAATTTTCAGCAGAAACTATCAGTTTATTTATCTAAACTCCCCTCCCCTCCCCCAGGTCACCTTTGTCATCTCATCAATTTAGAATAGAATAGGATAATAGAGTTGGAAGGGACATTGGAGGTCTTCTAGTTCAACCCTCTGCTTAGGCAGGAAACCCTAATCCACTTCAGACAAATGGTTATCCAATATCTTGTTTAAAAGTCCCAGTATTGGAGCATTTACAACTTCTAGAGGCAAGTTGTTCCACTGGTTAACTATTCCAACTCTCAGGAAATTTTTGCTTAGTTCTAAGTTGTTTCTCTCCTTGATTAGTTTCCACCCATTGCTTCTTGTCATGTCCTCAGGTGCTTTGGAGAATAGCTTTACTCCCTCTTCTTTGATGCAGATCCTGAGACATTGGAAGACTGCTATCATGTCTCCCCTAGTCCTTCTTTCAATCCAACTCGACATACCCAATTCCAGCAACTATTCTTGCTATGCTTTAGCCTCCTTTCCCCTAATTGTCTTTGTTGTTCTTCTCTTCACTCTTTCCAGAGTCTCAACTAGAATTTAATGCAGTGTAGTTTGAGGGCAGAATTCATTGGTTCTCTACTAATCTGTTTGTTGTCAAATCAAATTGGAAAACCAAATTAACAGTTTTTTCCCTGAAGAAGTGAAGTTTGTGCTTCAAGCTTTTTAGATGTGCTTCTTTTGACTTCTGAGAAAATCATCATTTTCCAGGAAATTATTAGACCTATGTGAGAAAGAGAAGATCTGACTGTCTAAATCTCCTAGGGCAGTGATGGCGAACCTATGACACGCGTGTCAGTGCTGACACGCGTAGCCATTTAGGGTGACACGCAGAGGATTTCATGCGATTCATCCTCGGCTCCTGCACGGCCGCCAAGGATGAAAGAATCTGTGCTGGAGGAATGGGGGGGCGGGACGTGTGATCTCCCCCGCCCACACTCACTTACTGTATCGCCGCCGCCCCTTTCTGAGCGCAGGGGCTGCTGGTAAGGCGTGCGTGCCGTGCACACACACGTCATCAGCGCAGCGAGGGAGGACCCACAGGAGAGGAGCGCGGGAACAGTGCGCGCCTCTCTCCAGTCAGGCCGGCACAGAGAGTCTACTCCTGGGACTGTCGGTTACGACCGCACCACACTTATCTCAGTTCACGGCAGGGCTGTGGAGTCTGCTGCTTCCAGCTCCACGTCCTCATCAACATGCCGCTCCGGCCCGCCCCCGCTATGAATATTCATATTCTTCGCCCTCGCGTCACTAGGAATATTCATAGCAGGGGCGGGCTGGAGCGGCATGTTGATGAGGACGTGGAGCTGGAAGCAGCAGACTCCACAGCCCTGGTTCACGGCACCCCAAACAAGTTCAATAATATCAAGGGCAACATACAAAATCGACTGATGAACAAAGAAGTTACTAAGCAGGTATGTTAAATAATTTGTTTTTGGTTTATTAAATACAATTATATATTGCAATTATACATTTTTGTAGTTTAAACTATAAATTGCGCAAAATTATGTTTTTGTCGAAGTGACACACAACGCGAGTTATGCTCGATTTTTTGCCGATTTTTGACACACCACGCCAAAAAGGTTGCCCATCACTGTCCTAGGGTCTACAACAACTTGCCATGGCCAACTCACCATGGCCAACTCATCACAGGACAACTCACAGTGAGATGAGAATTATACTAATATCAAAGGAATAGAGAGGTAGAATAATTAAAGAAAGGATGCCAAAGGAGGGACAAAATGAAATGTGAATGGCAAACAATTTTTTTTAATTTTTTAAAATAATTAAATTGAATTGTTGAATTATCCTTCATGGTGAGCTGTCCATGGCAAGTTGTCGCACAGCAAGTTGTCCCACAACAAGTTGGCTGTTGGACAATGGGTGAGTTGTCCCATTCCAATTTCCTAACTCTTCCCTACAAAAAAAAAAAAATCAAAAGAGCAGAAGTGAAGTATAAAGCAGAGAAATTGACCCAGAGATAATCAAAATATAACATATACACAAACAAAATACAGTGGTACCTTGGTACCAATCATTAATTGGTTCTAGGAGGCATGATGAGTACCAAAAATGATGAGTATCAAACCATTTTTTCCATAGGGAATAAGGTAGTGAGTGATAAGGTAGCTGAAACTGACAGGTTCAAGCTTATGTGTTGAGTACCAAACAAACAATGAGTATTGAGACAAAAGTTTTGCATCAAAACGTGTAGAGTACCAAATTCGCTGAGTTTCAAACCAGTTGAGTCCAAGGTACCACTGTAGCAGGCTCTCTGGATGACATATCTATGAGTCTTTTGGGAGTTCCAATATAAACATAACTATTCATGTTCATTGTTTACAGTCGACAATTTTGACACAGTAATTATGAAACTTTCTAGTGACTGGAAAGGATATCCCCCCCCCCCCCAAAAAAAAAGCAAACTGATCAAGTCAGCTCAGATTGAACAGATAGGGATCTCTAGCAAGGTCATCATTACTTTTTGATGCACCATAAAGTGCACAATGGGTTGTTCCATCATTATATTTGTGGGTTGGCCACAGTAGTAAGGGGACATTCATGTTACCCCAGGGTGAGGGATGATACTCATGGTAGATATCCTTGAAAACCTTTAGACAAAGACTCTTGATTTCAGATGAGGCCCACTGTGATCCTTGCCCAGAAGACCAATACCCCAACAAGCACAAGGACCACTGCATTATCAAGAAGATCCACTTCCTTCCCTATTAAAAGACCCTGGGATACACTTTAGTATTTTTAGCTCTGTCTATCTCTGTGATCACATCTGCAATCCTTTCCCTTAAACATTGTCACACTCTACTCATCAAGGACAAAACCAAGATCTCTCCTACATCCTCCTGGTATCCCTTCTGCTTTGCTTCCTCTGCTCATTCCTTTTAATTGGTCAACCTGGAAAGCTCACCTGTTCCTTCCAACAATCTGCTTTTTCCATTCTCTTTTCTGTTGCAGTTTCCTCTGTGTTGGCAAAAACTGTCATGGTCGGTCTGGCCTTCATGGCCACCAAGCCAGGGAACAGGACAAGGAAACTCTTAGGAAAACCATTGACCAACTCCATTGTCATAGCCTGTCCCCTGATCCAAGCCCTTATTTGTGCCACCTGGCGGGAACCTCTCCCCCCCACACCATGGTGTGGGAGACCGAGTAGGCCACACCCACCATGGCCATGCCCACCCAGCAATCGGGCAGAGAACCTGTTGCTGAATTCTTTTTGCATTTTTTTAAATTTTAATTGAACAAAAGCACAAAAAAAGAATCATCCTTCATTACATCTTGTAGAAAGCGTGTCGATTGGTTACAGATAACTTTTGTGCATTTCTTCCACAGTCATTACTTATAGTTCATATTAGATTATACACTTTAAATTAAAAATCTTTGTATATCTTACTATCAATGTACCACAGTTCTCATTTGACTACAATTATTTGAACATGCTTTTTCCTCAAATCATTCATACTTAAAGACACAACCACATAATAACATTCATTAGCTATTTCAAAAAATCCTTCAATAACATTATACCTTTATAGCATCTTTTAAGTAAAAGTCAATTAATAAAGTTTCTAAACCTTTCACCCCTTCCCCCCCAACTCATTGTTTAGAATTTATATCCAAGTTACTTTTGCCAATACCATAGCATGTATATATTGTTAAAAAATGTCCATTGACATTTCCTTGTTGTTATTATAATTGGCTAAAAATCATTTAGTATTTATGTCCCATCTCCTCTCATAAGACCTCATATGTTGCTGAAATTTTTGAAGCCACCCCTGCGTATGTCTAAAACTAATTTACCCTGAGAATCACCTTTGATCAGTCTAAAGCATCTTCTCTTGACCATCTAACATGCCACATTAATGTCCCTGTCTGTCTCCTTTATTATGCTCTTCCAAAAACATACTAAGAAATGATGTGTTTCAGAGTTTCGCAAGTTGAGTGAATTTCAGATGTGTGGAATTCAGCTCCCCAAATTCCCCAGCCAACATCCTGGAAGCTGAATCCAGAAAATCTGAAAGCTGCTGAAAAAAAAACCTGATGTAGATAGAAATCAAATAGTAGGATTTGTGGCTGAGAGATCTATTGGTATTCCAATATAAAGTGAAAACTTTTAACCATGAACTTAATGGTCTACTTAGAAGGCCATTGGAATTCAACAGATCCCTGTCTAAGAACAATCTTGAACCAAAGAAGATGTGTCCTTTCCGGTGCATCATAAGATAATCTATTACTTTCTTTTTGAGTTGTCCCCTGCAGGAAAGGAGCCACATCTGAGCCAGCCTGTAGGAGATAGAGATTGTTCTTGTGGCAGATGCAACTGAAAAAGTTAGACAAAGAATCTTGATTTCAGATGCAGCTCACTGTGACCCATGCCCAGAAGACCAATGCCCCAACAAGGACAAAGACCAGTGCATTGCAAAGAAACTCCACTTCCTTGCCTATCAAGAGACCCTGGGATATGCTTTAGTTTCCCTCACTCTTCTTCTTTCTTTGATGACATCTGCAATTCTGGTGATTTTTCTTAAACATTGTGACACGCAATCAAGGCCAACAACCGAGATCTCACCTATACCCTCTTGACCTCCCTCCTGCTCTGCTTCCTCTGCTCCTTCCTCTTCATTGGTCAACCTGGGAAGATCACCTGTCTCTTCAGACAAACTGCCTTTGCTGTTATCTTTTCCCTAGCAGTTTCCTCTGTGTTGGCAAAAACTGTCATGGTGGTTCTGGCCTTCATGGCCACCAAACCAGGGAACAGGAGAAGGAAACTCTTAGGAAAACCACTGACCAACTCCATAGTTGTAGCTTGTCCTCTGGTCCAAGCATTTATTTGTGTCACCTGGCTGGGAACGTCTCCCCCATTTCCCAACTTTGATTTCCACTCACTGATTGGAGAGACCATCTTGGAATGTAAGGAAGGCTCTGCTTTAATGTTTTATGTTGTCCTTGCCTACCTGGGTTTCTTGGCTCTCATCAGTTTCACTGTGGCCTTTCTGGCTAGGAAATTGCCTGATAGTTTTAATGAAGCCAAGTTCATTACTTTCAGCATGCTGGTTTTCTGCAGTGTTTGGATCACTTTCCTCCCCACCTACCTGAGCACCAAAGGGAAGTCCATGGTGGCTGTGGAGATTTTCTCCATCTTAGCCTCTGGGGCTGGTGTCTTGGCTTGTATCTTTTCCCCCAAATGTTATATTATCTTACTGAGGCCCCATCTTAACTGTAAGGAAAATATGATAAGAAACAAGAATCGTTAACAAATGGTAGAACAAGCCACAATTTTTATTTGTCTTTAAAGCTTATTTAGAATAGGGTGAAATTTCTGAAAGCTCATGTGATGAAATAAGCTTTTGTCAGTTAATAATTGGTTATGACTGGTCACCATATACTAATGTTGTCAGCAAAATTAACTTAGCATTTTATTTTCCATATCATCCATTCACCCCCATTGATGTTCCCGTTCCCTGCAGGGAAAAAAAAATTGATTTTAAAGATGTGTTTATTTCTTGGAAAACATTTTCTAATAAAACTATAACGTGTTAGTGTTTTACAGTGCTGCGTTCACTACCAAGGTATTAGAATTGCCACTCAATGAAAGGTTCAAAGTGCAGAGTGTGGGGAATGAAAAATAGTGGATGTGAGAGAATAGCAATAGCACTTAGACATATATGCCACTTTACAGTTCTTTTACAGCCCTCTCTAAGTGGTTTACGGAGTCAGCCACTTTTCCCCAACAATCTGGGGTCTCATTTTACCAACCTCGGAAGGATGGAAGGCTGAATCAACTTTGAGCCTGGTGAGATTTGAACTGCGAAGTTGCAGGATGCCTATCAGTCAGCAGAAGTATCCTGCAGTACTGCACTCTAACCATTGCACCACTGTGACTCATATCAGAAGCTCTGCATTATCCTTAGGAAATACTCCAACAGTCAGAGGGATAGATTAGACTGTTAAAAAAAAGAAAAATAAGAAGAAAAACAAGAAGAAACCAACAAGTTTGCACAAAGAATTATCTGATAAACTGAAAGACAAAAAGGTTAAGTACAAAAAAATGTAAAGAGGAACACATAAAAAGGCAGAATGCAAGCATATAGCCTGTCAGAGTTTGTTGCAGAAATCAAATCCACAAAGCACACAGGAAACTGATTCAGCAGGATTCATTAAATTCTTTATATAAGTAATAACACATAAGGCATATATACAATACCAAAAAGTGGTTCTTCCAATGTGTGGAGAGTAGAGATTGATTTCAGTTCAGAGTTAAGAGACCAGACCAGATTAGATTATTTTCAGCGCTCACAGTTTAATACAGACAAAGAGAACTTCCTCTAGACAGGGCAGTTAAACTAAGCCTAAGCCCCGCCCAGGCTCCTTGCTGTCTCAGCTCTCAAACACCCCTCATTGGCTGGCTTAGTTGCTATGCCTATATACATTGGCTGACCTTTGTTACCATGTCCTATTCCAGCCAGTCCCCAATGGCTGACCTGTTCCTATGTCCTATTCAGTTCATGAATATTCTAACATAGCCCGAATCTGCAAAGATGGTCAGTAAAGCTAAAACTCAAAATGAACTAATACTTGAAACAAAAGTCAAAGATAATTTTTTTAAATGTTTCTTTCAACATATAAAAAACAAGAACAAAGTCAAGGAAACCATCTGCTAATGGGAGATGATGGCAAGAAATTGAGGTGCAGCAGGGAGAAAGCAGAGCTGCTTAATTCTTTCTTTGCATCTATCTTCACACAAAAAGAAGAAATAGTGCATCCCACCAAAACATTAAAAGACAGTGTAGGAATACAAATTAAAATAGGCAATACAATGGTAAGAGAACACCTGTCTACTCTAGATGAGTTCAAATTGAGTAGTATGAGTAGTTTTTTTTTAATAAATATTTTTATTAGTAAAAGAAAAATACAACAAACAATAACTGGTAAAAAACAATACAACATTCACTGTTTCGCTTTACATTTGACTGCGTTTCAAGACATTTCCATAATATCAAAATCCTTATAGACATCAGAGGTTAGATATCTTCTCCCCTCCCTCCCTCTTTCCTTCCCTTGTTTCTTCTTTCCCACTCCCCTTCCTCCCCTCCCTCCTTCTCTCCTTCCCTCCTTCCTTCCCTCCTTTCTTTTCCTATCCTACCTTTCCTTCCCTCTCTCTTTCCTCTCTTCTTCCCCCCCTCCTTCTCTCATATCTTCCCTCCCTCCTTTCCTCCTTCCCTCCTTCCTTTCTCTTCTCTTAAGTTCCCTCCTTTCTTCCCTCCTTCCCTCCTTCCTATCTATGAGTAGTTTATTTATATGCCACCCTTTTCCCTGGGGGGACTCAGGGCGGCTCACAATTACAGGGACCTAATGGATTATGTCCCGGAGTTCTGAAGGACTTGGCTGATGTGATCTTGAAACCATTGAACCGCATCTTTCAAAGCTCCTGGAACACCAGGGAACTACCAGAGGACTGTGATGAAGTAAGCAGTGGGGTAAGCCAAGGTTCCATTTTAGGTCCAGTATTTTTCAATATTTTCATAAATGACTTAGATGAGGGAATAGAAGGAGAACTCGTCAAATTTGCAGATGGCACTAAGTTGGCAGGAATAGCCAATAATCCAGACTTGAACACTGGCCCCTATCTAATAAAATGAATCTCAATGTAGAGAAAAATAGGAGTTTACCCTCAGACCCCCAAAAAAACCAAAAACAATTGTACAAATACAAATAAGATGAAATTTGGTTCGATACCAGTAACTGTGAGTGGGCTCTTGGAGTACTAGTGGGCAATCATTTAAATAAGAGCCAATAGTGTGCAGCAGCAGCCAAAAAAGTGAATGCAATCCTAGGCTGCATTAATAGAGGAACAGAATCAAGACCACGTAATTCACTTTACTTTATTCTCATTGCGCATGGTGCAACAAAATTAAATTAACATGAAATGTTAATATCGGTTTACAAAGCCTTAGTAAGACCACATTTGGAATACTAAATTCAGTTTTGGCCACCACAATATAAAAAAAAAAAGATATTGAGATTCTGGAAAGTGCAGAAAAGAGCAACAAAGATGATTAGGGAACTGGAGGCTAAAGTATATCAAGATATATGAAGTTTGCAGGAATTGGATATGTCTAGTCTTGTGAAAAGAAGGACTGGAATGACATGAAAGCAATGCTCCAATATTTGAGGGGCTGCCCAAAAAAAGGGGGGGGGGTTAACCTATTTTCCAAGCACCAGAAGGCAAGACAAGAAACAATGGATGGAAACTAACCAAGGAGAAATTCCAAAGGAGGAATTTTCTAATAGCAAGAAAACCAGTGGAATGGTTTGCCTTCAGAAGTTGTGGGTGCTTCATCACTGGAGGCTTTTAATGGACAGCCATTTGTCTGAAATGGTGTTGGGTCTCCTGCTCAAGCAGGGGTTTGGACCAAAAGACCCTCAAGGTCCCTTCCAGCTCTGTTATTCTATGTTCTAATTTTAAGATCTATGGGAGAAATTAGTTTCTAATTTAATATACTGCTATATCAATAAAACAGTAAGTCCATCAAAACAGAGGGAATGTTAGATATCCTTCTATTCAACTTTCTTTTAGAATATGGTATAAAGATTTAAAGTCATGGCAGATTCATTGAGAGTGGGGGGGGGGGGAAATGCCAGTAGGTGGTTGTGTCCTTAAAACCCTAATTAAATGAAAATTGTGGTATAGTGATAGTAAAATATATAAATTCTATAATGTACAACCCAAACTGAATGATTGTGGAAGAAATGCATGAAATACACCTGTAACCAATGGATATGCTTTCTACAAGATGCAATGTAAGATAATTTTTTCTTTTGTGCTTCTCTTTAATAAAAACAATAAAAATTTTAAAAAACCATTGGTATGATTGCTCACACCTGCTAGGATTGATCATCTGCCACTATGCCATATTAGCACACTTTCTATCCCAACAAACTATGACACAAGTGCTTGGTTTCATGTAACTCAAACACCCAGCTTCACTTTGACTCTCAAGTCCGTTTGCTCTGTGAATTAGCAACAAGAGATGTAAACATATTTTTTCCCATTCTAGTGTCAGGACAACATGTCAGAACACTAATTGTTAATGTATCCCCTGTAGATTTCCACCCTGACAAACTTCCAAGGTAAAACCTGTTATAAAACATGCACTCCTAGTTCTCCCAGTGGGGACAAGACGTATCTATCGCCTTCTCTTGTCTTGCAAATAGAGACTCCTGGGTTTGCTGAGACTCAGCTGGCCATAGTTTTCTCTTTGGCCACAGCCTGAACACAGATAAGAGGAAACATGGTTGATATAAATTTTCCCTGAGGCCATACAGGTAGCAATGGGTGGTGTCTATTGTGCTAAAGCTTTGGGGAGATTTCAAGTGCTACCTGCAAGTTGGCTTCTCCAAAAACCTTGACTTATGATCTAGGAGGGGAGGTGACCAGAATGGCTGGGCTGCCTCTCCTGCTGCTGTTGCTCTTCTGGCTCCTGCCTCCAGCAGCTGCTAAGAAGATGCAAACTGCATGTGTGTTGAGGAATTATTTCCAGTCGCAGGAAAGCTACTATAGGTCTGGTGATCTCGTTATTGGTGGGAATGTGCACCTGGGAATCATTGGTCTTTTTGTTGTTCCAGACTTCCAAACAGACCCATTCTTGCTTTCTGTGCCAAGTATGTAAGTTTCACCTGGAGGGATATGATGTAGATAATTGTTCACTTTGTTTTAAATCCAGGGACTCTTTGCAAAATAATACCTGTTGTAGCATTTAGTGTAGTTCAAATCTTTGCTCTTTTTTCTGTAAAGAGACAAACTCTTAAAAATAGGTAAAATTCTCTATACAGAAATTTTCATCAGCAAACAAGAGAAGTGAGGCAGAACAAGAGCCTAGAAATTGTCCTAGCCTAATGAAGAAATTGGGGTATAATATTAATTTGGACAGAAGCTCATGGTGAGAAGCTTAAAGAGAAGCTCAATTATTTTCCAGTGTCCAGGAGTTGCATAAACTCTCCTCAGTTTTGGAATCAGCGGGGCTGAAAGTCTTGAATAAATAGATGCTGAAGAAGCTGCTCCAAGAGAGAACCAAATTAAGTAGGGTGCTAGTAGAGCAATGAGGAAGGATTATAATCACTGCAGCAAAGTGAAGAAGGGAAGAACTTTAGAAGGTATAAAATGTTCTGTGATGTGAAAAGAAACACTTTTCTCCTTTCTCACAAAGTCATACAAGTTTCATCAAGAAACATCTAAGGACTCAAACCAATGAAACTTGGGATTTCTGACTCCAACCAACACCCCCCCCCCCAAAATGGCAAGGCAAATCCAACAGCATGACTTTTTCTGAAAATTTCCCCAATGATTTTTCTCACAATAGACTCATACCCAAGAGCTACCAGCAGTTCCTGGCCATGGTATTTGCAATCAGAGAGGTCAACAAGGATCTGGTTCTCCTCCCCAATATCACACTTGGCTTCCACATCTATGACAATCACCAGATTGAAAGACATATTTCAATAATCAGCCTCTCCATGCTCTCCACACAAGGACAAATGGTTCCTGGTTATAAATGTGATAAGCAGGACATTCTGCTCTCTGTCATTGGAGGCTTCATCCCCAAATCTTCAAGGCAGATGGCTTCCATCTTCAGCATCTTCAAGATTCCACAGGTAAGGGGGATCCAATGATGGACACTGGCACAGACAAACAAGAGAAATACACAGAGAAACCAAAGATGTTTACTGGGGCACATCACAAATATGTGACTTAGAGAATCCACATGAGAGTTGAATGTATTTTTATGTTGATGTGCCAAGATCAATTTTTATATAACATGATAATCATTTAAATAGGAGCCAGCAATGTGCTGCAGCTGCCAAAAAGCCAACACAATTCAATGCTGCATAAACAGAGGGATAGAATCAAGATCACGTGAAGCCCTAATATCACTTCATAATGCCTTGGTAAGGCCATACTTGGGATACTGCATCCAGTGTTGGTTGACATGATGTAAAAAAGATGTGGAGACTCTAGAAAGAGTGCAGAGAAGAGCAACCAAGATGATTAGGGGACTGGAGGCTAAAACATATGAAGAACAGTTGCAGGAACTTGGTATGTCTGGTTTAATGAAAAGAAGGACTAGGGGAGACACGATAGCAGTCTTCCAATATCTCAGGGATTGCCACAAAGAAGTGGTAGTCAATCTATTCTCCAAAGCACCTGAAGGTAGAACAAGAACAATGGGTGGAAACTAATCAGGGAGAGAAGCAACTTAGAACTAAGGAGAAATTTCCTGACAGTATAATTAATCAGTGGAACAACTTGCCTCCAGAAGTTGTGAATTTTCCAACACTGGAAGTTTTTAAGAAGAGATTGGATTTTGTCTGAAATGGTTTCCTGCCTAAGCAGGAGGTTGGACTAGAGGACCTCCAAGGTCCCCCAAACTCTGTTATTCTATGTTAGAGGTACATAATGAGAAATTTCCTAAATGCTGACCATGCCAAGAGGAATTCTTTATGTAGAAGTTGCTTCCTAATTAACTAATACTTCATAAATTTTAGCCACTCCTTCAGTGCAGTTTATTCCCTGTATTAGATGGATTGTTTGTTTTCTTGCCTTCCGACCTGTCGCAACCAAACAAAATATGTAACTTTTCACTCTTCCTAAGAAGGAAGAAGATTAAGCCTGCCAGTCAAAGTGAATCAGGCTGACTAGTGGGTCAATCAACCATACAATGGTGATCCCTAAAACTTTATTTGTCTTTGAAAAAAGAATCTCACTTTCTCCAGCTGGGTGTTGGCTTTGAGTTCTCTCAGGGAGAGAGAAGAGTTTATCCATCCTTCTTCCCGATTAATCCCAAGGAATCTCCTCAGTATGTGGGATTAGTCCGGCTGCTCCTGTATTTCCAGTGGAACTGGGTTGGGCTGGTGGCCAATAAAGCTGACCATGGAGAACGTTTCATCTCATCTCTGATGCCAATGCTCATGGAGAAGGAGATTTGTGTGGCCTTCACTGAAATATTGAAACCGGATAATTTTCTTGATACGTGGAATGCATTTGTTCTTTTCTTAAAAAACTGTTGTAAAGCTGAAGTGATTATTCTCTTTGGAGACCCTCATACGAATGCAAATGTACAGTCAGCTCTGCATTTTCACATAACGTCCACCAAGTCATCACCTCAGAAAGTTTGGATCCTAACTTCCCAATGGAAACATAATGTGGGGGCAGTTAAAGATGCATTGCCAATTATAATGCCCTTCCATGGGGCTTTGCAGTTAAGGGACCACACAGGGGATATCTCACAATTCAGACATTTTCTCATATCTTTAGACCCTTTGAACCCAAAAGGGGACATCTTTCTCCCACAGTGGTGGGAAAAGGTCTTTGACTGCAAGATCCAGGAACCAGGAAGAATCATTCCAAAGAAGAAGAAGAAATGTACAGGAAAGGAGAATGTACAAAATGTGCCCACTCACATTTTTGAAACCAGCATGACAGGTGAAAGTTACAATATCTACAATGCCATTTTTGCTCTGGCACATGCATTACATGCCATGCATGGATCCAGAGCTCGACCATCCATGATGAGGCTTGGAAAGAGGATCTTAATTGCCCAGTCATGGCAGGTAATCTACAGTATGGGACTTTTTATTTAATACATAGAGCCTTAGAAAGTTTCCTGTGTGTATTTCTTGAATTACTGATTCAATATCTGTATGCTACCCTATCAGTACATCTCAGACCAGTTTAGAGAATTATATTAAAACATTATAACAATATGAGATGAGTATCATCGAGTCCAAAATTTGCTAAACAACAACAGTTATTAAGTGAATTTTGACCCATTTTGTGACATTTTTGCCACAGTTGTTGAGCAAATCACTGCAGTTGTTAAAAGAATCATGTGGTTGTTAAATGAATCTGGCTCTCCCCCCCCCCCCCCCGCATTGATTTGCTTGTTGTAAACCAGCTGGAAATATTACAAATGGGGATGGCATGACCCCAGAACAGTGGTACTATTCTAAATACATGCAAGTTGCTTAGTGCCCCAATTTTGACCATGGAGATGCTTAGTGCGAAACTAAAGAGCCGAGGTGGCGCAGTGGTTAGGGTGCAGTACTGCAGGCCACTTCAGCTGACTGTTATCTGCAGTTCAGCGGTTCTAATCTCACCGGCTCAAGGTTGACTCAGCCTTCCTTCCTTCCGAGGTGGGTGAAATGAGGACCTGGATTGTTGGGGGCAATATGCTGACTCTGTAAACTGCTTAGAGAGGGCTGAAAGCCCTATGAAGCGGTATATAAGTCTAACTGCTATTGCTATTGCTATTGCTAACTGGTAATAAGTCACTTTGTTTGGTGTTGATACAATTTCAAAGGGTCAGTAAAAAATGGTGGTATGTCAAGGACTGATAGGTTAGCTGGAGCTCAAACTACCTATCTTTGTAATTGGTTAAAAGGCTAATAACAAGATGGAGTGCTGGATATATACATCTGTATGTGTTTGAGAGAATATCTGGTGGAGTTGACTCCAATTTACCTTTTGCTTTTCCATATGGTTTCCTGGGGAAGTCTAGTTTAATGAAAAGAAGAACTAGGGGTGACATGATGGCTGTGTCAGGCCGGCAGCTATATTATCTTGTGAATCTCAGGCCTGCCACACTTTCTATTATTCTGCTATGCATTTTCTAGGGTGGAAAAATGGGAGGGGTGATTGTACGGAGTTAGATGATACGTAGCCATAACAAAATTCTTTCTAGAAAGCCAAGGTCATCCTTTGTCTCTGAACCTCTGCACCTGATCGGAACTGGATGAATGGAAGCTGCCAGCATGGCAGTGGGAGATTGGACCATGGGGTGGACTTGTGGGTGTGGGGGCAAGATCTTGAACTTTCAACTGGGTGGGAAAACCAGGAAGCCTTCAGATTCAGTGTTTGAATATCTCAGGGGCTGCCAAAAAGAAGAAGGAGTCAAAGCACCTGAAGGCAGACCCTCAATTCAATCGCTCTTAACCTTGGTTTGTTTTATGTGACTTAGAATCCTTTATGATTCCACATGATTTGTTGTACCGATAAGCTTACTGTATGAAAACAGTTTTTGTCAATCTCAAAATACAGATTAGGATTGTCCTAATGGTCCTATTCAGTCAGTCAGTCAGTCAGTCCATCCGTCCATCCATCCATCCATCCATCCATCCATCCATCCATCCATCCATCCATCCATCTATCTATCTATCTATCTATCTATCTATCTATCTAAATATAATATATATCTATATGTAATATGTAACAGCGCTGGCTCTTCAGCTTTGAAATGGAGATGAGCACCACCACCCTAGAGTCGGGAACAAACTCTAGCACATATGTGAGCGGGAATCTTTACATACATACATACATACATACATACATACATACATACATTCCCCTCTCATATATGTGCTAGTTGTTCCCGACTCTAGGGGACAGTGCTCATCTCTGTTTCAAAGCTGAAGAGCCAGCTCTTTATGAAGCCATTTCCATGTTCATGCAGCTGGCATGACTCAACACCGAAGGCGCACAGAATACTGTTATCTTCCCACCAAAGGTGGTTCCTGTTTTTCTACTTGCATTTTTACATACTTTCAAACTGCTAGGTTGGCTGAAGCTAGGGCAAGTAACAGGAGCTGACTCTGTTACGCAGGGCTAGGGATTCAAATATATATATGGGTCTCTAGTTGTTCGGGTTTTCTCCCGCGTAGAATTGGAGATGTCTTGGCGACGTTTCAACGAAGTCTCATTCGTCATGTTCAGGCTGCTTCAGACTACTTCAGGCTTGGTGTTTCCACTACTCCTGGAAATATATATATATATATATATATTAAGTCACAACCCCTGGTATGCCCAAATATTGGAGGAAGGTCACACTTCCACTCTCTGTCTTCGGCTCGTCACAAGAGACCAGACAGACAGAAACCCAATATTTTTTACTGTTGCCTTTTTGTTACATTTGTTATATTTATGCTGATAAATAAATAAAGGGAGACTAGTATAGATCTATTTCAAGCTATTTAGCTCTCATCAGCTAGCCATACCCATGTTGGGAATCGAATCTGTGCTCTATTGCCTCTTAGGCAGATGTGTTAACCATTGAGCTACAGAGCTCGACTCCTTATCAGCCAGCCAGGGTGAGAGGTATATATTTAAAGTCACAACCCCTGGTATGCCCAAATATATACATACACCCACCCACACCTGCGTAACACAGGAGCAAAATCACAGAACAAACTTTGCAATACATAATTAACATCTTGATATGTAGATAGCATTCCAGTACAGTTGAAATAGAAGAAGCCATAAACAAATGCCCAAAGAACATTTTTTGTAATGCTGGAGGAGGAGTCAAAAATTTGGTTTACTCCTGATTGCGCAGATCTCCACCAAAGGAATGTGGCTAGCTTTTCAGACATACCCCTAAGATGATGACTGTCACAGACAGATAGAATCCATGATGTCTCATTTGTGACTTTCTGGTTGATTACTTTAATTTCTGAATGTTTCTTTTCTTTCAGCTGCTTCCCTATTTGAGGAAGGTCCAGTTCAACAACAGTGCTGGAGATGAACTCTCCTTCTCAGAAAATGGACTTGGATCTGCTCGCTATGATATTCTCAACTGGGTTTTCCTCCCCAATCAATCTTTTGTCGCTGTGAAAGTTGGGCAAGTAGATGCTGAGGCTCTCCCAGGCCAAGATTTCATCATTAACTCTGATGCAGTCATCTGGGTGACAAAGGTGAGATGGAAGGAAATTTAGGAAAAGATTCATTCTTTCCTGGGGATGCAGAATATCCTTCTGGTATTTGGTGGAAAACTTTCTTTGCGTGTAACACAATTGAGGTCAGATATATGACAGGTCAACAAAGGTTCATGAATGGAAAGAATTTCTGCTTGAAACCCAGGATACAATTGGAGGAGACAAGAACAATTTCCATGTCCAGTTGGCCACTGACTCCCCCTCCCAGAAGCCAAATCAGATGAGGAGGCAGCATGGGAGTCAATGTCAGCATAAAGCAACCTGAGAGCTCCAAGGAGGAAGAGGGTTGGTTTGGTTTGGTTTATTAGATTTATATGCCACCCTTCTCCCAAGGACTCAGGGCGGCGTATTTATCCGTATCAACCCCCCCCCCCCGCACCCTCCCTTAAAATTTGATTTAAAAACCCATGTAAAAAACCCGTAAGAAGTCTCTTCTTCTCATGCAACCTCTCGGGATTCCAAGATCTGTCATTAAGGAAGCGTCTTGATAGGCAAGAAGGCCATCCCCAGGTAAGGGGGAGTTCCCGAAGGGAATAAGGTTCTGTCGCAGTATAGCATAGCGGAGAGTGTGGCATCAACCAAACGGGATGACATCATGGGGAGATGGAATGAAGAGATGACATGTCCACGGGGGGGGGGGAGCCGATAGTGTTCAAGGGGGGTAGTGGGAAGCTGCTGCTGGGCACACCTACACCGGCTGCAGAGATCCCAAGATGGGCGACCGCTACCGTTGCCGTTGAACACACCCATGCCGGCTTCAGAGACCCCAGGCCGGGTGTCCCACCACCGCCGCTGACCGCACCCACACCGGCAGCCGCTGATGTTCTTCATTCTCCTCTCACCACCAGCTGCCCCATTTCACTCATGATGTTTCAGCTACAAAGCAGTAAATTGCAGCTCAATGGTATCCCTGAGGTCCCAGGAAGTTCTCATAGCTAGACCTGGAACCAACGATGGGATAGGGTACCCCTGCAAGTACAATCATCTCTCCGAAGCTCTCCTCAAACGCAACAGGACACCATCTTGGGCATGCACATCACTCAGCTCAGACACAAGGAGAGAAAATGAAATACATGATGAGAGAGGGAATGGAGCTGTTAGAGAGAGAGGGGGGAGAGAGAGATATAGAGACATAGAGAGACAGAGGGGAAGAGAGAGAGACAGAGGGGGAGCCTGAGCCATCCATCAGCCCTCAGGGGAGAGTCAAAAGCCTCCAAATCTGGAGGTGACTGATGAGGAAGAGGACGACCACCGGGGCCAGTGCCTGATGCATGGATGGATAGCAGGCAGAGGAGAGGAGAGCAATGGAAATCTATGGGCCAGTCCTTAGGACAGAAGAGCCCTCATTGCTAGCAAAGCCCCATCCTAGTTATGGGGATAAAAGGCAGGGGACAGAGATGAATAGGTGTGGCAGACAACTGTTTGTCTCCCTGCTGGACAGACTTGTTAGCCTGCTGTGTGTGAGAGAGAAACTTTTTGCTGGGGCTGCTAATAAAGGGAACATTTGTTTGCCTACAGAGGGTTTGTCGTGTTTGAGAGCCGGGTCAGAGTAGGACCACTTCTATTCAGTTGGCTCCTTAAGTAAAGCTCAATGTTTTTCCCCTTTATATCAAGACTGAGCTCTCAGTTCCATTCTCCAGTATCCATTGATGGGTCATGAATGTTACTGGCCTGAATCCCTCAGGAGATATTCCTGGTTTATTTTAGATCATGGGTGAACCATTTATTTTGAAGGCGACCTGAACATGGAAAAAGAAGTGTGGAAATCAATAATGAAGCATGTCCATTGCTTAGGTCACCTCAAGCATTTCTTCTTTTCTCTTTCAGAAGGTGCCCTTTGCCAGGTGTGGCATGAAGAGGTGCCAGGCGGGAGAGAGGAGAAGAGTTCCAGAGGGCGAGGAAGTTTGCTGCTACCAATGTGACCCTTGTCCAGAAGGAGCCATTTCTGATCAGACAGGTAAGATCACACTTCAAATTTAGGTCTTCCATGTTCAAGGAAACCATTCAGCAGATATTAATATGTTTTTATATTAATTAATTTTTGATAGGATTGATATCCTTCAAAATATTCATATTCCCAGCAGAACATCTTAGTTTGTGGAACTGAACTCACCTTCTCCCACAGGCCAATTATCCTGTTCCTAACCAATTTAATGCCGGATAATTTCAGTACAGATACAGATTAACAGAGTTGGAAAGGACCTTGTAGGTCATCTAGTACAATCCACTGCCCAAGCAGGAGACCTTACACCATTTCAGACAAATGGCAGTCCAGTCTCTTCTTGGAAGCCTCCACTGATGAAGCTTCCACAGCTTCCAAAGGTACCTTCTGTTCCATGGGTTGATGGGTCTTACTATTAGAAAATTTCTCTTACTTCCAGTTGAATCTCTCCCTGTTCTGTTTCCAACCATTATTCCTTGTCTGATCTTCAGGTGCTTTGGAAAATAGTTTGACCCCCTCCTCTCTGCGGCAGCCCCTCAAGTATTGGAACACGGCTATTAGTGTTCAAGTTATGCAATCAGCAAACAACTTATGGGTACCCTACTAGCCTTTCTTCTCCTACTTTCACATGCCATTGGAAGAATAGGTACCAATCTTTTTATAATTGATGGGACTATGAGGTTCAAGCTTTAATTTTTATTATTTAGGCAATGCTTCTTTTTTCAGCACTACTAATCTCCCAGGAAATTTATAGACCTATAGAAAAATGAGAGATTGATTGAGCTATTCCTGTCTATTAACCTTCCCCTGGATAGGAAAAATCTGAATGGGCAGATTTGAAATACAAAAAGAGACACTGACCAAGAAGGCTCTCAATGTTTTTTTTGTCTTTGCAACTTTATTTCCTTTCTCCCCCCTATAATCAATTTCCTGGTGAACCACTTTTGAAGGGGAAAAGCGACCTCACAATACTCAACATACAGTTACATGTCCTTTTCTCTCTCGTTTTATCATTCTTTCAGCCCAGAACAATGGACAAGGTACACAGAAAAACCAAATGCACAGGTACAGTATATCTGGTACCTGACTCAATAGTAGTAACTGTAAGAGGGATCTTGTAGTCCTAGTGGACAAAATATGAGCCAGCCGTGTGCAGCAGCTGCCAAAAAAGCCAACACAGTTCTAGGCTGCATAAACAGAGGGATAGAATCAAGATCACATGAAGGGTTAATACTACTTTATAATGCCTTAGTAAGGCCACACTTGGAATACTGCATCCAATTTTGGTTGCCACGATGTAAAAAAGATGGTGAGAGTCTAGAAAGAGTGCAGAGAAGACCAACAGATGATTAGGGGACTGGAGGCTAAAATATATGAAGAACAGTTGCAGGAACTGAGGGTGTCTAGTTTAATAAAGAAGGACTAGGGGAGACATGATAGCAGTCTTTCAATATCTCAGGGGCTGCCACAAAGAAGAGGGAGTCAAACTATTCTCCAAAGCACCTGAGGATAGGACATCAAGCAATGGGTGGAAACTAATCAAGGAGGGAAGCAACCTAGAACTAAGGAGAAATTTCCTGACAGAACAATTAATCAGTGGAACAACTTGCCTCCAAAAGTTGTGAATGCTCCAACACTGGAAGTTTTTAAGAATAGATTGTCTCAAGTGATGTAGGATTTCCTGCCTAAACAGGGGGTTGGATTAGAAGACCTCCAAGATCCCTTCCAACTCTGTTATTCTACACATAAACAAAATAGCAAGATTCCTGGCTTACAAAGCCATCAAAATTATGGGGATTCCTGTATAAATTGTGTGGGGGGGGACTCCACATTTCATAGATTCTCTCACTCTAAAATGTACAGTAGGCATTGATGTGCCCAGTGATTGGAGAGACCCTTTAAACTGGTCAAACAGCTTGCGCTGAACAGATTCTTGTCTCTGACTAACATGCCACCAGTTTCATGGACAATTTTCTTTTTTTGATCCTCTATATAATATACATAGTTCATTCCAACACTGTGGGTTGGTCACAGCAGAAATGAGGCGGTCATGTCACCCTGAAGGGAGATATTAATGCTCATAGGAGATGCCCCTGAAACCCTTAAACAAAGGCTCTTGATTTCAGATGCAGCCCATTGTTATCTCTGCCCAGAAGACAGATACCCCAATGAACACAAGGACCACTGCATTGCCAAGAGGATCCACTTCCTTGCCTATCAAGAGACCCTTGGATACACTTTATTATGTCTCGGCCTTTTTCTCTCTATGATCACATTGGCAGTTCTGGTGATTTTCCTTAGACATCATGAAACACCGATTGTCAAGGCCAACAACCGAGATCTCAGCTACATCCTCCTGGTTTCCCTCCTGCTCTGCTTCCTCTGCTCCTTCCTCTTCATTGGTCAACCCAGGAAGCTCACCTGCCTCTTCCAACAAACTTCCTTTGCCATTCTCTTTTCCCTTGCTGTTTCTTCTGTGTTGGCAAAAACTGTCATGGTGGTTCTGGCATTTATGGCCACTAAACCTGGGAACAAGACAGGAAAACTCTTAGGAAAACCACTGACTAACTCCATTGTTATAGCCTGTCCTCTGGTCCAGGCAGTTTTTTGTGCCACCTGGTTGATAAACTCTCCCCCTTTTCCTAACTTGGACTTTCATTCTGTGTTTGGAGAGGCTATTTTGGAATGTAAGCAGGGCTCACCTTTCATGTTTTACATTGTCCTGGCCTATCTAGGTTTTTTGGCCTTTGTCAGTTTCACAGTAGCTTTTCTGGCTAGGAAATTGCCTGACAGCTTTAATGAAGCCAAGTTCATTACTTTTAGTATGCTGGTCTTTTGCAGTGTTTGGATCAGCTTCCTCCCCACCTACTTAAGCACCAAAGGAAAGTCCATGGTGGCTGTGGAGATCTTCTCCATCTTGGCCTCTGGGGCTGGTCTCTTAGCTTGCATCTTTTTCCCCAAATGCTTCATTATCTTACTGAGACCCCACCTGAATTGCAGAGAAAATATAATGAAGCACAAAAATCTGTGATTCATGTGGAATTTGGGAATTTTTATTTTGACTTTCATACATTTTGTCAATTTTTCCCAGAGAAGCTTTATTGATAAACATGGAAATGAAGATTGAAATTAAATATGTGTACAATAATTTCCAGCATTAAAGGTTCTGCATTTATTTTTGTCAAAAGAGTTTTTAAAAATCGGTTGGATTCCACAGTGACTTTTTAAACATATTTCATTCCATAGATCTCTGAAGTTTTACTAAGTGCCCTACTAACATCTTCATAGTTTTTTAATCCTATAATTCTAATGAGTGTTTTTTTTACTCCTTTAACTTAATTAATGTATTTTAAAACCCTACCTACCTACTACCTACCTACCTACCTACCGACATACATACATACATACATACACATATACATATATACATACACATATATACATACATACATACATACATACATACATACATATGTGTGTGTGTGTGACGTGTGGTGAGGTTTATGGCTGGTGAGGCACTGACGTCATCACAAACTTTTTATTAAAATGCCTTTGTAATACAGGGGGTTTTAATAAAAGGATCCACACCATTTTGTCCCATCCTTGTGCATTTCGAAGGGGTGGCAGGCAAGAGCGTATCGCCAAGGACCATATGTGGTGACCACCAGTGGTCAACAACGACAAAAAAGAGATATTTGGGGAGAAGCAAGGAGCCGAGGAGTTCCTTGTTGTGTTTTCCACAAAGGACGACAGTCCCTCCAAAGGGAGAGGGAGGAGAGAGAGAGAGAGATGATGATGATGATGATGATGATGATGATGATGATGATGATGATGATGATGATGATGACGACGACGACAATTAAGTATCAAAAGCCTTTTGAGTTTGGCAATATAATACGCTATCCAAAATTATAAATTATCTTATTTTGAGATGCCTCTTTTGCCACCTCTATTATTTTCTTTTAAAAAAAAATCAGACTTGCTTCCAGTTTGTGTCTTCTGGCAAGCTACAGTTTTCTTGGCAAGAGATCTAGCTTGCCATTGTTTTCATCATAGGTCATCATAACTCTGGAACGGCTCAAGCAATTTCAACCAAACTTGGTACACAGATAATTTACTCTCTGGAAAGAAATACTTTTGGGGGGGTGTAAAATACCCCTAACACCCCTGTGTGTGTGTTTGTTTGTGTGTGTCTGTGTGTGTCTCTGTGTGTGTGTGTGTGTGTTCCAGCATAACTCTGAAATGCCTGGGCCATGAATGAAAAAGAATGAATTATATCCATAGTGTTAAATCACAGTACTTTTGACAGTGATAGTGTCCATTTTTGATTCAAGTTCGTGTGTGTTTGTGTGTGTGTGTGTGTGTGTTCCAGCATTACTTTGACTTGACACTATAGATATAATTCATTCCTTTTCCTGTCTAATACATAAATAAATATCAAGGTAACGCAGGGTTATCAGCTAGTATTTTCTAAAAGAGAGACATTGGTAGTGGATTAAAAATTGCCCATTATGGTGGGGTCCATCCATCATTTCTTGAAGAGGGAGCAACCCCAGACTGAGCCATGGTTAGAATGCAGTATTGCAGGCTAAATCACTGCTCACTGTCAGGAGTTCGATCTTGATTGGCTCAAATTTGACTCAGCCTTCCATTCTGATGAGGTCTGTAAAATGAGGGCCCAGATTTTGGGGATGATATGCTGACTCTGTAAACCACTCAGAGAGGCCTGAAAAGCACTATGAAGCGATACGTAGCATTCAGGGGTGGGTTCCTGCAAGTTCTAACCTCTTCTATAGAAGAGGTTCCACAAATCTACAGTGCTGTTTAGAACCGGTTCCAGCTCCCTCCCCCCGCCCGTCTGCACATCATCAAGATGAAGAGCGAGAGGAGGAATTCTGGGAGTTGAAGTCCAAAACTCTTCAAGCTGTCAAGTTTGAACACCCCTGGGGTTTTTTTCTAAAGGGTTAGGGGTGCGAGGGTCTTGTAACTTGACAGCTTTAAGACATGCGTGCTTCAAATGCCAGAGTTTCTGAGCCAACATTTTAGTTGCCTAGCAAGAGCATTGTTAAGTGAGTTTCACCACATTTTACAAGTTGGCCACACCCACCCAGTCACATGGCTGGCAAGCCACTCCCACAAAGCAGGCCACACCTATAGAAGAGGTTCTAAAAAAATTTGAAACCCACCACTGGTAGCATTGCTACTGCTTAAGAGGTAAGGATACCACACCATCTCTCAAAGAGGAATCCATGCTGGTCCAGCTCGACTGCTGAATCCAATCCCAATAACTGAGACTTCCTGCCTCTACTCAGGTCACTTCTCTGTCCCTCTTGTGGGTGTTCAGATTCAAGATCATCCTGCTTAACAAATTGAATCTTTACAAAGACCTTCCTGTCACAAATGTTATTTGAGCAGGAGATGGGTGGCCAGGAAGACCCCCAGATGGCACAACAATCTCAAACATGGTAGTGCAATGCCATGCAGGACCCAGTATGGCAGTCACCACTTTCTAACTTTTTTCTAATTTTTTCCTACTGGTTTGCTCCTGTGTGTTGGACTCACATGCATGCGCAACACTTCTGCACATGTGCAGAAGCATCTGGGTGGGTGGGCGGAGCTATTACTGGTTCGCCCGATCTGGGTTGAACCGGCAGGAACCCACCTCTGCAGTATGGGGAGAACCAATCACCCACAGTTGCTTGATTTGGGTTGCATTAAAACTGAGACATTTCCTCCCCATCCAACAGCTGTCAGGAACCACCACAAAACCTTGACTATACTGCCTGGTCCTTAGTTGCTTGTGGAATTCTCCATCATATGGATGATACCTGACTTTGAACTGAGAAGGCCTCATTGAGGCACCTTGAAAATAAGGGCTTGAGCTCAATATGTCCTATTGCACCAACACTGGCTGATACCAACTTCAGAGAAAGGGGAGAACCCTGTAACACCATGCACCCATTCCTATTACTACAGCTGGTCCAGAGAGATACTATGAATAATGGCATCCATTTCTCTCTAGCTGAGGATTCAGATGACCTACTTCATAAGACAAATACAGCAGACAAACATGTATGGCTCCATCAAGTTCTTAGATAACAGAAACAGATTAATGAAACAAGGGAGAATTGTTAAGATAGAGAAATAAAAATTATGAATTTTGGGATTCAAATATTTTTGCTACCGGTTCTGTGGGCATGGCTTGTCGGGCATGGGAAGAGAAGGATACTGTTAAATCCTCATTTCCTCCCTACTCCAGGGGAAGGTTACTGCAAAATCCCCTTTTCCTCCCGATCAGCTGGGACTCAGGAGGCAGAGAATAGATGGGGGTGGGCCAGTCAGTTCTCCGAACTTCTCAAAATTTCTGCTAAAGGTTCTCCAGAACTGGTCAGAACCTGCTGAATACCCACCTCTGATGACTACTAGCTTTCAAAACTATTTGTACCCAGACAACACACTGTTTAATTGAAAATGAATTTTTTACATGTTAAAAAATAAAAATAAATTATGAAAAAAAGTTCTTAGACAACCCTGCCGCAGAGTTTAAATTAGTCTGACAACTTGAAAGATCCCCCTGCCTGTTTTAAAAATCTATGGGAGAAGAAAGTTTGTACTTTGAACCTCATTTCATCTGTCTATCAATAAATCAGTTATTTCATCCTGCATTGGTATTATTGCCCACACTTACTAGTGTAGAACTGATTGTCATGTGCCCTTTCTGCACTCATGCTATCCAAACAAGCTATGGCGTAGGTCAAACTCCATATTGTTTACATGGGGTGTTTCATGTAGGTCCAATAGCCAACTTTCCCCTGACTCTCAAGTCCATCTGCTCTGTGGAACAGCAACAAGAGACACAAACATGTTTTTCCTTTTCTGGTGCACGAACAAAATCTAGTGCAGGACAACTGCTTTTCTTTGCAATTATCTGAAGAACAGTGATTTTCAATGTATCCCCTATGAATTCCAATCTATGAAAACCTTCCAAGATAGAACTTGATTTAAAAATATCCTTTGACTTCAACTAGTGGAGGGAAGAAGCATGACTGGTGAAAGTTACAACATCTACAATGCCATTTATGCCGTGGCACATGCAATATATGTATCTGGAGGACGACCAGCCATGCGGAAGCTTGGAAAGAAGATTTCAAATGTCCAGCCATGGCAGGTAATCTTTGTGACCTTTTATCCAGTCCACAGATCCTTAGAGAGGAAGTTTCCCATATGTATTTCTTTTAGAATTACTCATCAAATATCTGTATGCTACCATATCAGTGTATACGAGAGCAGGTTAAAACAGCAAATATTAAAAAATAATATGAAAATAGAATAGATTAGAATTATTTATTGGCCAAGTGTGATTGGACACCCAACAAATTTGTCTTTGGTGGATATGTTCTGTGTACATAAAAAGAAAAGAAAGGAGGGAAGGCAGGGGAGAAGGAAGTAAGGGGGGGAGGGAAGAAAAGAGGGAGGGAAAGATACCTAACCTTTGATGTTTATAATGATTTGATAGTATGGGAATATCTCGAAATGTAGTTGTATTGTTTGTTACAAGTTATGGATGTTGTATTTTCTTTTTACCAATAAAATCTTTTTTAAAAAAAAAAGACATGAAAAGATACACTCATCAAGAATCATAAGGTATAACACTTAATGATAGTCATAGGGTACAAATAAGCAATCAGTAAACAATCAATATCAATATAAACCATAAGGATACAAGCACCAAAGTTACAATCCTGCAGTCATAAGTGGGAGGAGATGGGTGATAGGAATGATGAGAAGGTTAATAGTAATAGTGATGCAGCCTTAGTGAACAGTTTGACAGTGGTGAGAGAAATGGCATTCATAGAGATGGCATTCAGGAAAAAAATGTTCTTGTGTCTAGTTGTCTTGGTGTACAGTGCTCTATAGCATTGTTTTGAGGGTAAGAGATGAAACAATTTATGTCCAGGATGCGAGGGGTCTGTAAATATTTTCATGGCCCTCTTTTTGACTCATGCAGTGTATAGGTCCTCAATGGAAGGCAGGTTGACAGTAATTGTTTTTTCTGCAGTTTTGATTATCCTCTGAAGTCTGTGTCTGTCTTGTTGGGTTGCAGAACCAAACCAGAAAGTTATAGAGGTGCAGATGACAAGAGTCAATAATTTCTCTGAAGAACTGTATTAGCAGCCCCTTGGGCATTTTGAGCTTCCTGAGTTGGCGCAGAAAGAACATTCTTTGTTGTGCTATTTTGATGACATTTTTGATGTTAGGTATCCATTTTAAGTCTTGAGATATAGTAGAACCTAGAAATTTGAAGGTCTCTACTGTTGATACTGTGTTGTCCAGTATTGTAAGAGGTGGTAGTATGGGAGGGTTTCTCTTAAAGTCTACCATTTCTATGGTTTTGAGTGTGTTCAGTTCCAGATTGTTCTGGTCACACCAAGGGGCTAGTTGTTCAACCTCCAGTCTGTATGCAGTTTCATCATTGTCTTAAATGAGACCAAACACTGTTGTATCATCTGCAAACTTCAGTAGTTTAACAGATGGATCATTTGAGATGCAGTCATTGGTATATAGAGAGAAGAGAAGTGGAGAGAGCACTCAGCCCTGGTGGGCTCTTGTGCTAATTATACAGCTATCTGATGTGATTTTGCCTAGCTTCACCTGCTGCTTCCTGTCTGTTAGGAAGCTTGTGACCCACTTACAAGTGTGTTCAGGTACCGTTAGCTGGTTTAATTTAGTTAGAAGAATGTCCGGTATGGTGGTATGGAATGCTGAGCTAAAGTCTACAAAGAGGACCCTTCCGTAGGACTTTGGAGATTCAAGATGTTGTAGGGTGTAGTACAGAGTCAAATGTTTGGTTAATGAGGGATGAGGGGGAAATAGAAATAAATCAAACTGATCATCCATAAGGTTCATAGAGGCAATATCTTCATATAAGGTCCTGAAAACTCTTCAATGGTTTCCTTAATTTCAGGAGGTGACTGTCAACCCTGAAGTTGGCTGAAGTTGGTTTTCACCAGATCTTTGCTGATATGATATTTCTAATAAAGCAATTCCTTGAGGACTTCACCTCCCTTGAGTTTTGCTTGATATGGGATTATTACTTGGAACTCTGACAGTGACTGTTTCATGCTGTCAGCCCAGAGTAAGATGACCATCTGGGTGCAAAATGATCCAATAGGGTAGATCTTGTCCTAGTGGTCACCTTTCTAGAAGTTCCTCAGTTTCTCTCAGGATGTAGCCTGGATCCACTCTGTTTCTGGTCTAAAAATTCATCAAACTTTTTTACATCGAAGACTAAATGTTGAACCTTCTTATAGAATCCGTGACAATCCATGGCAGACGTTTCCTTCCACATGGCCTCACTTAGTCAGTTCCAGTTCCTGCATTCTGCTCTTTTGTCAATCAGCTAGAGAAATTTCATGGAATTGCACATCTGTTTCAAAGAAATTATTTAATCATTCCTAAAATACATTTGTCATTTGTAAGACCTTGGTCCAAAATAAAGTTTTTAAAATGCATGTAGCCAAGTAAAGCATTAGGAAAGCCAAACAATGACATTTGGAGTGTGGTGTTATAATCTTTGTAGCAGTGGTGGGTTTCAAAAATTGTTGGAACCTACTCTGTAGGTGTGGCCTCCTTTGTGGGAGTGGCTTGCCACCCATGTGACCAGAGGGAGTGGCTTGCCGCCCATGTGACCAGATATGAAATTATGAATTAGTACTTAGGTCGGTCCAAGTAGCTATTCAGAAGTTAGTGGTTAGGAGCAATGGTAAAGCAAGATATGGAATTAAAGCCAGAAATATTTTGTTGGCAATTTGAAAGGGAGTATAATATATATTTAATTTTACACATGTTAGCAGCTGCTGGGATGGTGTTTGCACAACAGTGGAAAAACAGAGATATGTAAATGAATAAATATTACTATGTGCAGGAATAAATAAATTGACAATTAAAATCAAGAAGGCTTTGAATACTTTTTCACATGGGATTGGTTTTAGGAATTGCCAACTAACGGAAACAGAAATTAGAAATCCAAAAGTATGAAAGGAAACACCAATTATGTAAGTAAAGGTCCCTAAAATGTATAAGGAAATATTACTAGATCATTATTAATGCGTAGATAACTGCGGGACATTACACACCCACCAGTGGTGGGTTTCAAAAAATTTTGGAACCTCTTCTATAGGTGTGGCCTGCTTTCCGGGTCCACTGGTGGAACCTCTTCTAACTGGTTTGGTAGATTTGACGAACTGGTTCTACCAAATAGGTGCGAACTGGTAGGAACCCACCTCTGCTTTTTAGGTATGAAACATTTGTTTAAAGTGGAGTTGAAACTGCCATTGATACAAAGGCCCAATCACAATGGCAAACCTTTGTGGGTTTTTTAAAATATATATATATTTATTTTAGACAAACATACACAAACAAAACATAAAACATAAAACCATCTTCCAGTTACCTACAGTGTGACGGTTGGTTACAAAACGTTTGTGCATCCTCTCCATAGTCCTCACTTACAAATTATATAAAATCTCATATTATCAATCTAAGATATATATATATATATATATATATATATATGTATGTATGTATGTATGTATGTATGTATGTATGTATGTATGTATGTATGTATGTATATATATACATACACATACATACACATTATTATCATTGTTAATCATTTATTTGACTACAACTATTATTCCTTCATTTTATACGAGATTCTAAATTTTGAATTAATTTATATTATAACAATTCATTACATCATCCCAAATCCACCCAATAGTGGTACATCTTTATATATATTCTATATCATTTCATTATATAGCAATAGCAATAGCAGCTCGACTTATATACCGCTTCATAGGGCTTTCAGCCCTCTCTAAGCGGTTTACAGAGTCAGCATATTGCCCCCACAGTCTGGGTCCTCATTTCACCCACCTCGGAAGGATGGAAGGCTGAGTCAACCTTGAGCTGGTGAGATTTGAACCACCAAACTGCAGTTAGCAGTCAGCTGAAGTGGCCTGTAGCCCTGCACTCTAACCACTGCACCACCTCGGCTCTTTATTATGCTTGTATTATAAAATTCTCTAGCATATTTCATTTCCATATCTTTTGTCTAACCATTGATAAAATAAATCCCATACCTTATAAAATTGTTCATGTTCTTGTTCTCTAATTTTAAATGTCAATTTGCTCATTTCGGCACATTCCATTATTTTCTGAAAAACTTCCTCCTGCATTGGTATTTTCTCATTTTTCCAGTTGTTAGCAAATACAAATAAAGGCACTGTTAACACATTTACAATCAAATATTTCAATTCTCTACTCTATTTTTCCGGTAAAATCCCCAATAAAAATATCTCTGGTTTAAAGTCTATATGTTTTTCTATCATTTTTTCCAACCACGTGTGGATTTTAGTCCAGTATCTTTTAGCTTCTGCACACGTCCACCACATATGGTAATATGAGCCCGATATCTGATGGCATTTCCAACATTTTTTGGATTTATTCTTAAACATTCTTGCTATTCTTGTCGGGGGTAAGTGCAACCTGTAAAACATCTTATACAAATTTTTTTTATATGCTGTTGACATTGTCATTTTGAAATTTTGAGACCACATTTTCTGCCATTTCTCTAAATCAATCCCGTATCCAAAAATTTCCCCCCAAGCAATCATTGTTTCTTTAACTTGTTCTTCTAGCTTAACCTCTAACAAATATCCATATAGTTTTTGTCAGGCCTGCAGCAGTTCCTTTGAGAATCTTTGGCCTGCCACACTCTCATTAAGGGGGGGGGAATAGCAAGAATGTGTTGTTTTCAAAATAAAAAATTCCTTTTTAGAAGCTCAAGGTTATTCTTTGTCTCTGCACCTTGGCACCTGACCGGAAGCAGCTGGGTGGAGATGGCAGTGAGGAAGAAGAGGATTGGACCATGTGATAGATTTGTGGGTGTGGGGACAAGATCATGAACTTTCAACTGGGTGGAATCCCAGGAAGTTTCAGAATTGGGATTCCATAGCAAGATGCCAACATGTCTGTTTTATTAAATTGGAACTTTAAGGATAACTTTGCCTTGGACTCTGATTTGATTCTGCATGATATTTGGAATGCTGACATTATCCCAATTCTCCCTTAAAAATATTTTATCAGCATCCCAAGCTGGGAAGCTGTCAGGGGTACTGAATCCCAGTTCTGACCCAACCCTGGGGAATACGAAATTTCAGTGAAGATGGAGGGAAAAAATGCAGCAGAAAAGGCCAAAGATAATGGATCGTTTGTATTTGTCAAGACTACCTATGTGCCTTCTAAAGAAATAGTTGAAGCTGCAGAGGCTAAAGAAAAGCAATTCCGGCTGGGAGCCTGGCGAAAGGAACTAAACCCCAGGATTCCTTCGCAAATGGAATTAGAATTATCAGATGAAGCCTTGGGATTTATGACTTCCAAAGAATGTCTGCTAGAAGGAGAGGGGGACACCAGGGAAGCTCCAACAGACAACTGGATGATGGCTAGAAGGTCTGATGAATGGAGATCTCAGCCACCCTCACACAGTCATTCTCTGATGGGGCTCCCAGACCAATTTGGATGGCTAAACGTGAGTGGAATAAACTCCCTCTCCTCTTCAGGACCACATAAGTGGAACCTGGCACCGCCCACATTCTCCTTTCCTAGCAGAGAATTTGCTACGCAGTGGAGTGGAAATCTTGGCTCCTTCCACACAGCAACTAGCGAATCAACCCACACCCTTACTGCTGGGGTAATGCCAAGATCAGTCACATCAGCACCCCTCCCTCCTTCTGGAGTGCAACCAGGGCCCCCACAAAATTGGGTAGTTCAATCCAGCCAGTAGAAAGAGGCCTGGAACACATTCATCTCCCCCCAGCTGCAAAGGGGTGTCTCCGAGCCCATGAATCAAGCAAACCCAGGGTGGGCTTTCTTCCCGGGTCATGGATGGGCTAAATATCAATGGATGTCTGCCCCCTCCCAGCAGATAGTGCCATTCCAGATAACTGCCCCTGGGCAAACCCAGGGACTGGGACTGCCACGGGATCCAGCCTCCCCAGCAATGCCTCAACAGGCTTTTGCCCAACTGATAGGTGTGGTCCCAAAAAAGGGGCTTACCACCCAAGCAGCAGACCAACAGGCTGCCCCTGTTCAACCACCAGTGCCCCCTCCTCCCACACCCCCACGGATTCATGCAACATTCGATGGGACCCCAGATTAGCTGGCTTACTTCCTGAATCAAGTACATTGATCAAGTAGGCCCACAATAACCATCTGATCGATAGTTGATCCAAGAAATAGCAGAGGGGATGAATGAAAAGGAGGCTGCGCAATGGATAGCGGAGCTCCATGAGGAAGCGGCTCCTGAGCTAGATGATATGAATGGGTTCACCCAACTGATGTGCGCCTGATTTAGCGATGTGGGCCAAAATGTGGATGCTGAAGACCAGATACAGGCATTGCGACAGGCTGGTCGTCCCGTGAAGGAATTAGTTTGGGAGTTCCAGAGAATAGCTGGGATACTACAATATGGGCCAGAAAGACTCTTGGTCTACACATTCAAAAAAGCCTTAGATCCCAAACTGAAAGAAGCTTGTGCCGTAAGGGGGTCCCAGAACGTCTCCAAGATTGGTACACCACTGCAATCATACTTGACCACGAGATTAACACCTATCGAAAGCCTGGTACCAGAATCCCTGCCAAAAAATCTTTGGCTCACCGTATGCAGAGGCAGCAGGCTGAAAAGCCTCCACCACTTGGTGGAGGTGTTCAGTGAGGAAGATAGAAACTACCTTCCACCTCACCGCCCCACAGATTGTGCCATAGACTTGAAAGCTGGGGCAACCTTACAAAGTTGCTCGGTTTCGGTCGGACTTGGACTCCACTTTTGCAGATCCAGCCGGGGCACAAGAGGATAACTTGGCAAACCATCTCTGTGTTGAGTTTCAGGATGTTGCCCCTGGGGATGTGGACAAGGCCATACGAGCTGTGAGTGCCTCCACCTGTGTACTGGACCCGTGTCCCTCCTGGCTGGTTGCCAACAGCAGTGAGGTGACACGAGGCTGGATCCAGGCGGTTGTTACCGCCTCCCTTCGAGAGGGGCACTTCCCCGCCGCACTTAAAACGGCGGTGGTGAGACCCCTCCTGAAGAAACCATCCTTGGATCCAGCCGTTTTGAACAACTATCGTCCAGTCTCCAACCTTCCCTTTATTGGGAAGGTTGTTGAGAAGGTGGTGGCCTTCCAGCTCCAACGGTCCTTGGAGGAAGCTAGCTACCTTGACCCCTTCCAGTCCGGCTTCAGACCTGGTTACAGCACAGAAACCGCTTTGGTCGCATTGACTGATGATCTCTGGAGAGCCAGGGATGGAGGCGATGCATCCATCCTGGTTCTCCTTGACCTCTCAGCGGCTTTCGATACCATCGACCATGGTATCCTTCTGCGACGACTGCGGGAGGTGGGGGTGGGAGGCACTGTTCTACAGTGGTTCTCCTCCTACCTCTCGGACAGGTCGCAGTCGGTGTTGGTTGGGGGGCAGAGATCGTCCCCTAGGCCCCTAACATATGGGGTGCCTCAGGGTTCGGTCTTATCCCCCCTACTATTTAACATCTACATGAAACCGCTGGGAGAGATCATTCGGAGGCACGGGATAAAATACCATCAATACGCGGACGACACTCAGTTGTATCTGTCCGCCCCGTGCCAACTCAATAAAGTGGTGGACGTGATGAACCGGGGTCTTGAGGCCGTTAAGAACTGGATGAGGGCTAACAAACTGGTACTCAACCCGGACAAGACCGAGTGGCTGTTGTGTTTCCCTCCCAATAATTTGGCCAGTGTTCCATCGCTCAGGCTGGGGGGTCAAATTTTACACCCCTCAGATAGGGTTCGCAACTTGGGAGTCCTCCTGGACCCACAGCTGACTTTTGACCATCACCTGTCAGCTGTGACCAGGGGGGCATTTGCCCAGGTTCACCTGGTGCGCCAGTTGCGACCCTACCTGAACCGGGAGGCTCTCACAACAGTCACTCGAGCCCTTGTGACCTCTAGGCTGGAATACTGCAATGTGCTCTACATGGGGCTGCCCTTGAAGAGCATCCGGCGACTGCAGCTAGTCCAGAATGCGGCCGCGTGAGTGATTGTGGGCGCACCGCGGTTCGCCCACATAACACCCATCCTCCGCGAGCTGCGCTGGCTACCTGTTGATCTCCGGGTGCACTTCAAGGTGCTACTTACCATCCATAAAGCCCTCCATGGTAGTGGATCTGAGTACTTGAGAGACCGCCTCCTGCCAATTACCTCCCTTCAACCTATTAGATCGCACAGATTAGGCCTCCTCCGAGTTCCATCCGCCAGTCAGTGCCGACTGGTGACTATGCGGAGGAGGGCCTTCTCTGTAGCAGCTCCGACCCTTTGGAACGATCTCCCCGTGGAGATTTGTACCCTCACCACCGTCCAGACCTTCCGCACAGCCCTTAAGATCTGGCTATCCCGTCAGGCCTGGGGATAAGGATTACGCCGCCCCACCCGAATGTTGAGTGACTGTTGTGTTTTATTGTTATTATTTCGTTTATTCACGTATTGTGTTATATTGTCTTGCACTCCCCTTCCCATGAATTGTAAGCCGCCCTGAGTCCCCTCAGGGAAAAGGGCGGCCTATAAATAATAAACAATTCAATTCAATTCAAAGCCAAAAATGTACTCTATGACTCCCAAGGAGATGATTCAATTGAGGAAGTACATTAAATGGAGAGGAAATCTACTTCAAGGGTCAAGATATAGAAGAAGATAAAATTAAAAAAACCTATGGACTTAAAGAAAGAAATTCCACTAGCAAACGTTTTGATAACACTGCTGACAATCAAAGACAAACTGAATAAGGAAACAGAAAGAGAGCATCAAGATTATATGGGAGATCTTATAAGCAAGGAGGTGCTAAGAGAAGTCCATACAAAGTTGACCAAGAAGATGACTAGAGGATTGGTACCACAAACGGTAGAAGATATGAGATTGTTCTGTTATTGGAAAGATACAGGTAGATAGATGGAAGAATATACTGGACCCGTGTCCCTCATGGCTGGCTACTAACAGCAGTGAGGTGACACGAGGCTGGATCCAGGCGGTTGTTACCGCCTCTCTTCGGGAGGGGAACTTCCCCACCGCTCTAAAAGCAGCGGTGGTGAGACCCCTCCTGAAGAAGCCATCTCTGGATCCAGCTGTTCTTAATAACTATCGTCCAGTCTCCAACCTTCCCTTTCTTGGGAAGGTTGTTGAGAAGGTGGTGGCCTTCCAGCTCCAGCGGTCCTTGGATGAAGCAAACTATCTTGACCCCTTCCAGTCAGGCTTCAGACCCGGTTACAGCACAGAAACAGCTTTGGTCGCATTGACCGATGATCTTTGGAGAGCCAGAGATGGAGGATATCCCTCCATCCTGGTTCTCCTTGACCTCTCAGCGGCTTTCGATACCATCGACCATGGTATCCTTCTGCGACGACTGCGGGAGGTGGGAGTGGGAGGCACCGTGTTGAGGTGGTTCTCCTCCTACCTCTCGGACAGGTCGCAGTCGGTGTTAGTGGGGGGGCAGAGATCGACCCCTAGTCCCCTAACATATGGGGTGCCTCAGGGTTCGGTCTTATCCCCCCTACTATTCAACATCTACATGAAACCGCTGGGAGAGATCATCCGCAGGCATGGGATAAGATACCATCAATATGCGGACGATACCCAGTTGTATCTGTCCGCCCCGTGCCAACTCAATGAAGCGGCAGACGTGATGAGCTGAGGCCTTGAGGCCGTTATGGACTGGATGAGGGCTAACAAGCTTGTACTCAACCCAGAAAAGACCGAGTGGCTGTTGTGCTTCCCTCCCAAAGATTCGACCAATATTCCATCACTCAGGCTGGGGGGTCAAATTTTACACCCCTCAGAGAGGGTTCGCAACTTGGGAGTCCTCCTGGATCCACAGCTATCCTTTGACCACCACCTGACGGCTGTGACCAGGAGGGCATTTGCCCAGGTTCGCCTGGTGCGCCAGTTGCGACCCTACCTGAATCGGGAGGCTCTCACAACAGTCACTCGGGCCCTTGTGACCTCTAGGCTGGAATACTGCAATGTGCTCTACATGGGGCTGCCCTTGAAGAGCATCCGGCGACTTCAGCTAGTCCAGAACGCGGCCGTGCGAGTGATCGTGGGTGCACCTCGGTTCACCCACATAACACCTATCCTCCGCGAGCTGCGCTGGCTACCTGTCGATCTCCGGGTGCGCTTCAAGGTGCTACTAGTCACCCATAAAGCCCTTCATGGTAGTGGATCTGCGTACTTGAGAGACCGCCTTCTGCCAATTACCTCCCTGCGACCAATTAGATCTCATAGATTGGGCCTCCTCCGAATTCCATCTGCCAGCCAGTGCCGGCTGGCAACTACAAGAAGGAGGGCCTTTTCAGTAGTAGCTCCGACCCTTTGGAACGAGCTCCCCGTGGAGATTCGTACTCTCACCACCGTCCAGGCCTTCCGCATAGCCCTTAAGACCTGGCTAGCCCATCAGGCCTGGGGACAAAGATAGCCGCCCCTCCCGAATGATGAATGAATGTTGCTCATTATTTTTACTTATGTGTGTCCATGTCATTGTTTGTATCCCCCTTCCCTGATTTTATGTGAGCCGCCCTGAGTCCCCTCAGGGAAAAGGGCAGCCTATAAATGTTAATAAACTTTCAGACTATCAAACTATAACTTAAAATTAGTTAAACTTAGTTAAACTTAGTAATAATAGATATAACTAAATAAATAATTGATAATGATAATAATGTATACAATGTATAGTGTTATGATAAGTAATAATTGGATATGAATATTGAATGGTACTCATGAAAGGAAGATTAGAAATCCTTTTGGATTATATACAAAGGTTAATAAAAAAAAGAATCAAGCTAGATACAGTTAAGTTTTGATTATTAGGGGTAAAATGTTATGATACAGGATATAGTCAAATAAAGGAGGGATAACGATGACAACCTATATACATATACATGAGTATAATATAAGGAAACTAGATGAAAACTGCAAACAGTGTTCTGGAAAGGAGGATTAGAAAAGTCTGTTATTAAATATAATGGATGTTTAGCTAGAATAGGACATAAGGATTCAGTGTTATTGGAGGATTTTAGAAATATTAAATGAAATGCCAGTATGTGGTTGTGTGTTAAATTTTGGTATAGTTTATGATGAAGGAAGTTTAAATAATTATAGTCAAACATAAATGGAGGTATAAGAGTAACACGTATAAATATTTGAGTTAAAATACTTGAGTTAATATGAATTATGCTTGATGACTGTGGAAGAGATGAAAACCTTTTCTAACCAACTGATACACTTTCTACAGTATGTATGGATGAGAATTTTTAATGTTGTTTTTAATGTTTAAAAATAATAAAAAAAAATTGGTGGATTTGAGTTTGAGGCTTCTGGATATGAGATTTTACCACCTTTGCCCCAAACAGGTGCAGTGTATAATCTGAGGTCCTTCATAACTCCTGGCTCCTGCTCAAAGTGTAGTTGGCAGTTGTATCTAGGAGATCCTTTGCAAAGGTGTGTTTGGGTGCCAGTTGCACCCGTTCCTGGTTCATGAGGGTCTGTTCACAATTATTCATGCCCTGGTTGTAATGAATTCTCCATGGGGCTGATCTTGAACACATTTAGTTTGTGCAAAACACAGCATTGCGGGAAGTTATGTGTGCTCCCAGAACAGCACATCACATCTCTGCCTTATGAAGTGCATAGGTTGCTGGTTTGTTTCCAGATGGAATGAAAGGTAGTGTTTTGACCTTCAATACCCTACATGGATGGGACGAGGTTATTTTGAGGAACCCCCACTCTCTGGTTTCACCTATTGAGTCAGCAGGAGGGGAAAGAACAGGCCCCATCTGCAAAAGCCTTCCATCTCTTCAGACCCAGGAGACAGGACACTTCTGCTATGGAACCCACCCTTTGGGACATTTATTTTATTGATCAAATGCTAAATGGCCCATCTGACTCACAGAGGGACTCTGGGTGGTATACAAATCAAACATTAAAAACATACTTTCTCTGCTGATGTGGATTGGGAGATGCTACACTAATGGGATGAAGATGGTTTCATAGGTAACCTGGACCAATGCCATGTAGGACTTTAAAGGTCATAACCAGCACCTTGATTTGGACCCTGAAGGAGATTGGAACTCAGTGAAGCTTGTGCCACAGAGGTGTCATGTGTGCCCTTCATCCAGTGCCCAATGTTGCCAGAAAGCTGCATTTGGCACCAGAGGAAGCTTCCAGATACTTTTCAAGGGTAGCCTCAGGTGGACTATTCAAACAAGAGATGACTAGTATCTGTATGGGGGACTTTTAAAAATCCTCCCCAACACTTCCGCCCCCCTTTGCATCTGACCCACCTAGAAGCTTTAGGAAAAGTCATTGGGCTGCATAATTGATGATGTGAGGTCATGTCACCTTCCCAACTTTAGATAGGATATTCAGAACAGACAAATGATAAAGCTTTTCCATCTGCTGATCTTAGAAATACAAAACCTTCATGCAATTCAAAGCAATAGTTTTAAATTTTAAAAAAACATAAGTAATACATCTTTTCTATCAAGGTATACTTCCAAGTTGATCACTGGAGCCTCACTGAAGACAACAAGGGGAAATGAAAAATGAAAGAAGATTATCTGATATTTTATGGTCAGGCAAATCATTTGATTGCCAATTATTTAATATTCATTATTTTTGACAAATGTGATTAAAAAAATCAAAATTAAAGTTTCCAATCCCTGCATAAATCAGAGATTCTTGCGCCTCATTATATTTTCTCTCTGATTCATATCAGGTCTTAGTAGAATAATATAACATTTGGGGAAAAAGATACAAACCAAGAGACCAGCCCCAGACGTCAAGATGGAGAAGATCTCCACGGCCACCATAGACTTCCCTTTGGTGCTCAGGTAAGTGGGGAAGAAGCTGATCCAAACACTGCAAAAGATCAGCATGCTGAAAGTTATGAACTTTGCTTCATTAAAGCTATCGGGCAATTTCCTTGCCATAAAGGCCACTGTGAAACTCACAAGGGCCTGGAAACCCAAGTATGCAAGGACAGTATAAAACATTGAAGCTGAACCTTCATTACATTCCAAGATGGTCTCTCCTACCAAGGAGTGGAAATCCAAGTTGGGAAATGGGGGAGAGATTATCAGCCAGGTGACACAAAAAAATGCTTGGATCAGAGGACAGACTAAGACAATGGAGTTAGTCAATGATTTTCCTAAGAGTTTCCTTGACTTGTTCCCTGGCTTGGTGGCCATGAAGGCCAGAACCACCATGATAGTTTTTGCCAACACCGAGGAAACTGCAAGAGAAAAGAGGATGGCAAAGGTAATTTGTCGGATGAGACAGGTGAGCTTCCTGGGTTGACCAATGAAGAGGAAGGAGCAGAGGAAGCAGAGCAGAAGGGAGACCAGGAGGATGTAGGTGAGATCTCTGTTATTGGCTTTCACAATTGGTGTGTCACGATGCTTAATGAAAACTGCTAGGACTGCCAATGTGACCATGGAGAGAGAAAGAGTGAGAGACACTAAAATGTATCCCAGGGTCTCTTGATAGGAGAGGAAGTGGAGCATCTTGGCAATGCAGTGGTCCTTGTCCTTGTTGGGATACTGATCTTCTGGGCAGGGGTCACAGCGAGCTGCATCTGAAATCAAGAAATGAAATCTTTGAGCATTATTTCACCCTCGTTATTCCTTGCCCCCTTTACTATGGCAAGACTAGCCCCATTCTGCTATCACAAATCCACGAAGGAAGTGATGGAACAACCCACTGGGCATTTCATGATGGATGAAACAAGGCAATTATTTTTATGTTATTGATGATGCTTCAGCTAGTTTAGCCAGAGACAAGGATGTATTCATATATATAGGGCACTTCCATGACTGTTATGGCTTTCAGTGTGAGAGAGATTGCCATTTCTTGATTGCAGTGGGGAAGGAGGAAAGAATGATCTAAAACAGCAGTGTCAAAGTCACATCATCACAGCGGCATCACATGATGTCTTGGGACTTTCCCCCCATTCTGAAACCAGTTATGGGCATGGCCAGCAGGTAATGCATCTGGCCCATGGGCTAATACTTTGATAGCACTGATCTAGAAGTACCATAGCACTGTTGACTCAAGTTCTTTGATTTTTAGTTCAAATCTGTTGATTCTGATTTTTGTTGTGCTTGTAGGAGAGTGTTAATAGCAACAGCAATAGCACTTAGACTTATATTCTGCTCCACAGTGCTTTACATCCCACTCTAAGTGGTTTACAGAATCAGCCTCTTGCTCCAAACAATCTGGGTCCTCCTTTTAGTCACGTTGGAAGAACAGAAGGCTGAGTCAAACCTGAGCCTGGTGAGATTTGAATTGCCAAATTACAGGCAGCCAGCAGTCAGCAGAAGTAGCCCACAGTACTGCACTCTAACCATTGTGCCACCATGACCCATGCATATGTTTAACAGACATGGATAGATGTATCTCCTGTTCCTCTGATAGGTCTATCAATTTCAGAGATGATTGACAGTGTTGATAGAGGAAGCATACCCTAAAGGTTAAAAAACAAACTGAAATAGAACTTTTTCAGGAAAACAGTGGCATCTAGTTTTCTCAATGGTATGTGTCACTACCCTGCATGAAATTCTTGTGGCATGACAAGGTTGGTTGACTTGTGGGGTCAGGACAAATTATATCCATAAACTGAGAGATTCTGTTGTAAAATATGAATACTTTGACAGATGTTGATCCTAATAGGAGCCTCGGTGGTTAGAGTACAGTATTACTTCTGATGACTGACTGCTGATTGCAGTTTGGCAGTTCAAATGTCACCAGGCTCAAGGTTGACTCAGACGTCCATCCTTACAAGGTGGGGAAAATGAGGACCAGGATTGTTGGGGGCAATATGCTGACTCTGTAAACTGCTTAGAGAGGGTTCAAAGTTCTATGAAGCAGTATATAAGTCTAAGTGCTGTAGCTATTGCTAATAAAAATAGCAATGAAGTTTAAATTGTGATTTAATGATTGACTTTCTTCATCCTGGAAGATCTGATTTGATACGTGCTCTACCTTTTTGATTAGAAACGGTCCCTTCTGGACAAGGAGCACATTGGTAGCAGCAAACAGGCTCGCCCTCTGGAACTCTTCTCCTCTCTCCTGCCTGGCACCTCTTCATGACACACCTGGCAAAGGGCACCTTCTACAATAGAAACAGGGAAATGGTTTAGCTGCCACAAGCTATGAACCTGCTTCGTTTGTCCAATTCCACATTTTTATTTCAATCAAAAATATGAATTCAAAGGAAATGATTCCCCTGAAACAAAAAAAACAGCTTCTTGTTGATTGAGGCATTTCGACCCATCAATGGGTGCTGAAGATTGGAGCTGGGACCTCTGCATGCAAAGGAGGGTTTGTGACATTAAGCTACGTCTTTGGTGAAATAGTAAATGATGAGGATCCAATTGGACAACATGAGGAGTCAGTGGAGGAGTGTGAGGTTTAAGCAACAGAGAAACAGGAGGAATGTTTGTTAATTGAGGGAACCTTGAAGTACGTCATTCTCAGCAAACTTTATCAAAATTTCTATGGCAACATAACTGATATGTTTCTTTTTATTAAGACATTAATTCTTACTTGAGGACAGAAATAGCAAAAAGGTAGAGAAGTAACTTGACTCCTTCTGACAGTAGGAGCCCCTCCCATTGCTTACTTTGATGCATACTGATAAATCCTGCAGTGAGATTTGATTCTTGGTTTTGGGGTCTTGTGTTTGATTCCACAATGGGAAAAGTCCACTGAAATCATTTTTGCCCACCCTAATGGCATCCTGACCTTCAAGAAGTTCTTCCCAATATCAACTCTTTCTCGACCTGACACAAATCAGACCTGAAATGTATTATGTGCAAATCAGATTTTTCACCAAATGGCTCCCATATTTTATGATCCAATAGAGCCAGTTAGAAGGACGTTCTGCATCCCAAGGAGAGGAGAGAATGAATCTTTCCTTGGTTTTATAGTGTTGCCTTTCAACTCACCTTTGTGGGCCAGACAATTGCATCAGAGTTAATAGTGAAAACTTGGCCTGGGGGAGCCCTAGGATCGATTTGCCCAACTTTCACCAGAGCCATTGATTTATTTTGAATGGAAACCCAATTGAGAAGATCATAATGAGCAGATCCCAGCCCATTTTCTGAGAGTGAGATTTCTTCTCCTGCACTGTTGTTGAACCGGACATTCCTCAAATAGGGAAGAAGCTGAAACAAAGGAGACCTTCAGAAATTGGAGCAATTGGCTAAAAGCCACACATGAGACAACATGGCTCCTACCATTCTATCATGGCCCTCATTCTAGCAGATGGGTTTATGTCTGAGAAGTTTGAAATTTGAGCAGTCAGGGGTAACACCAAGTGCTACTTCCTCAATAAAAGAAAAAAATGCCTTTGAGACTGGGAATTTGTATCATGGCTTCTTCAACCACTTTGAAGTGGTATCTACGGATAAAGATTTTAATGCCAAACTCCAAATTTCATTGTTTGGTTTTCTTCATGTTTTACTTGACTCTAAAGGTTTTAAAGTCTTTGCGTGTAAATTTGTCTTGCGACTGATAAATACATTTTAGGAATGATTCAATGATTACTTTAAAAAGAGAGTGGCATGGTGGCCTGGAGGTGAAGATGCTTGCCTCTCACTCCAAAAGTTGAGAGTTCAATCCAAGGCAGTGACAGATGTTTCTCTATCAGGGCACAAAGAGAAAATATCTGCTGTGAACTCTGCATAGGCATCAGGAAGGGCATCCAGCCAACAAATTCTATGCTTTATTCTGATGCCCTGATTCTACACAGTAAAAAAGATTAGAGAAGGAAAAAAGATTTCTTTCAAAATGTTGTGTAATTCCCCTGACTTTCTATCATAGACAAAGAAAGAAGAATGCAGGAACCAGAGCCATAGTGGCACAGTTGTTGGAATGCAATATTTCAGGCAAACTCTGCCCACTGCCATGAGTTTGATCCTGACTGGTTCCAGGTTGACTCTGCCTTCCATCCATCTGTGGTCGATAAAATGAGGACCCAGATTGTTGGGGGCAAGATGCTGATTCTCTAATTCACTTAGAGAGGGCTGTGAAGCATTGTGAAGCAGAATATAAGTCAAAGTGCTATTCCTATCTAACTAAGTGGGGCCATGTGGAAAGAATTGGATACCCTGGGTTGCCTCTTCAATGTCCAGGAAGGTTCACAATTTAGCCATTGATGGGAAAAAAGTGTGATGAATTTTAGACCTGGAACAGGTTGGATTCAGCAAACATACTGAACCACATGCCTCATCTACATCAGGAATTTTTTGGCTTTTAACCTTTGCTTAACTCTGCTCGAGTGATCATAAAATGCCTAAAGTCAGAGTAGATGAGAACGTCGTTCTCCTTCCTCCTCCTGTAGAGGGTGCTTTTTAGAGGCTTTTTTAAACAGTTAAGCACTAAGCAGAGTCATTCACGGTGACTCTGGCAGCAACTAGCTCAGCCTGACCTCAGCTCTTGCCTTTTTCCTTTTACATTTTTTTTCTTTTCATGATGACAGTGGTGAGGCTCTGCCTCCCCTGCCTCCCCTGACTGCACGTCACTGCAAGGACTTAAGCTTCCCCATTGAAGCTTCCTCCACAAACACATCCAGATTGTCATACTGCTCGGGGCTGACACTTCCTCCATGAAATGGTCACCTCCTGAAACCTCCAGGCAACCATTAAGGATCTTTTAGTATCTTCTATGTAGATATTTCCTCTATGGATCTGATGGAAGACTGGTTTATTTCTGTTTTCTCCCCTCTCCCTTTTCAACCAAATTTTACATATTTCATATCATTGTTTATATTAATTACCATTCTAACCAGTTCTGATGTGCTGTACATTGACATTGTGGCATACAGAACTTTCACAAGTAATTCAAGAAATAGATATGGGAAAAATAGCAATAGCAATAGCAGATTTTTATATACCGCTTCATAGGGCTTTCAGCCCTCTCTAAGCGGTTTACAGAGTCAGCATATTGCCCCCAACAACAATCCGGGTCCTCATTTTACCCACCTCGGAAGGATGGAAGGCTGAGTCAACCCTGAGCCGGTGAGATTTGAACCGCTGAACTGCTGATCTAGCAGTCAGCTGGAGTGGCCTGCAGTACTGCACTCTACCCACTGCGCCACCTCGGCTCTTAATCCTCTCTTAAGGTCTGTGGATGGAATAAAAAGTCACAGAGATTACCTGCCATGACTGGAGATTTGAGATCTTCTTTCCAAGCCTCATCATGGCTGGTCTGGTTCCTGGTCCATGTATTGCATGTAATGCATGTGAGAGAACATAAACGGCATTGTAGATATTGTAACTTCCACCAATCATGCTTCTTTCAAACAAGGAAGATGGTAAATCTTGTAAATTCTCCTTCCCTGTACAGTTTTTCATCCCCTCTGGATAAAACTTATTTGGTGCATAGAACTGGCAGACAAATATTTGTTCCCACCAGAATGGCAGAAACATGTCCCCTTGTGGGTTCAAAGGGTCTAAAGACAGGAGGAAATGGCTGAATTCTGAGATATCCCCACTTTGTTCCCTAAAATGCAAAGCTCCATGCAAGGGCTTTAGAGATTGCCAGACATCAAAACCTTGATATATAATATGTTTCCAAGATGAAGTTAGGATCCAAACATTCTGAAATGATCTCCTATCATGAACTACTAGAAGATGCAGAGCCCCCTGAAAAGTTATAATAGTTCCAGTGTCTCCAAAGAAAACAATGATGTCAACTTTTAGCCATATTTTGGAATCAAAAAAGATCTGGACAACAGGATCACCAGAACCATATTTCACCTTTTGAGTGAAGGCCAGGCAGATCTCCTTCTCCTTCAGCAGTGGCATCAGAGTTGAGATGAAATGTTCTCCGTTGTCATCATCAGAGCCCAGAAGCCCAACCCAGTTCCACTGGAAATACAGGAACAGCTGGACTAAACTCACACACTGAGCAAATTCCTTGGCATTAATCCGGAAGAAGGAAGGATACATTCTTTTGTCTTCCCAAGTGGATTGAAAGCCATCACTGAACTGGAGAAAGTGAGAATCTTCTTTAAAAGACAAAGCAAATTTTGATGGTGACTTTAGGGGTCCCATTGTGTCGTTTAGTGACCCCATCAGTCAAGATGAGTCATTTTTGGAGATACAATTCTTCCCTTCGTAGGACAAGCCATCAATTAACATATTTGTAGAATAGTGACATGTCAGAATCCAAAGGAACAAACCACCAACCCACATTGATATTAAAATGAATCCATGTATAGAATCTCCAGCTCATATACTATTATTGTCCTACCTCCTACCCCCAAACACCTTTGGTGATATCTTTGCTTCTGTGAGTTCATCTATTGTTTGTCTATTCCACCACTGTATCTAAAGAAGCCCCCTTACCTGTGGGACCTTGAAGATGCTGAAAATGGAGGCCATCTTCTTTGAGGCTTTGGCATTGTCACCCCCGATGACAGAGAGCAGAGGGTCCTTCCAGTCACATTTATAACCTGGAACCATTCGGTCACGTGTGGAGAGCAGAAGGAGACTGATTGAAAAAATCCTCCTCTCCCACTGGAAATTGTCATACATGTGGAAGCCCAGGGTGATGTTGGGGAGGAGAACCAGATCTTTGTTGATTTCTGTGACTGCAAATATCAAAGCCAGGAACAGCTGGTAGTTGTTGGGGATGGGGCTATAATGAGAAAAAGACATTATGAACCATAACAGAAAAGCTTGTGTGTGCTGGGGAAGGTTGCCTTGTCTTTGATCTTTGTAGGGTTTTGCTTGGAGCAGGAAGTCCCAATTATTAATAGGGTTCTTTTTAATACAATATTTTAGCAGCCTGGATGGTTTTGTGAGACAGGAGAAAAGTTTGTCTCTCCCTATCAAGGACCATTTTATATCCCTCTATCCTGCTCCCTTCTTCACTTTTCTCTGGTGGCTGTAACCCATCCCAATTTCTCCTCTAGCAATCTAATCAATTGAATTCTGTGTTGGAGCATCTTCTTCAGGTCTAACAACCGCAGCTGGGAACAACACTTCAGTTAGTTGTCAAAGCAAAGATTATTCATGCACACTGCAGATTCCAAGATTGAGTTTTGTGTTTTTAATAGTACCCAACATAGGAAAGCTCTGAGTTTTTTCTTGTGTCTTCCATCATGTCTTTTTGTTCAAATTTACAGAGTAAGTCATCTTCTTAATTAGGGCAGTAAAGTTTTTAATGGGTTGTCCCTCTCACTCTGTATGTGGTGTATTGTCTTCTTGACAAAGAGTTCTGGAAAGTTTGATAATCTAGCCTGCTTTATGAGCTCGGCGTTTAATTGAGAAAACCACAAAGATTTGAACTACACTAGGATATTGAAACATCACTTGAACAATATTTTTGAGCAAACAAAGCAAGCAATCGTGCAAATCTTTTTCCTCCAGATGAAACTTACGTAGAGTGAATATTAAACCGAAATGGGTTTTTTTTAAAGTCTGGTCGAAAAGTAGGAAAATGGGCTCCAAAAGGCAAATTCCCACCAATAATGAAATCACCACGTTTGTAACTGTATTCTTCAAACCTTAAACCTTTTGGCAGCACACATCTGGTTTGCATCCTCACAGCAGATGTTGGAGAAGTTGGAGGCAGGAGCCAAAAGAGCAGGAGGAGGAGGAGGAGGAGAGGCAGCCCAGTCATTCTTCTCACTTTCCCTGCTAGAGCAAAAATCAAGATTTATGCAGAAGCTGAACTTGAAATCACAACAGAGTGTTAGCACCTCGTCTGCTCAGGCCACCTGAATGGCCCCAGTGCAACTTTCTATCAAATGTTCTTCTTCCTACCTGTGTTTGGGCTGCAACTAATGAAAAAAAAATTGGGTCAGTTGAGTCTCATCAAAACTAGAAGTTGGATCTTTCCAAGATACAAAAAGATCTCTCTCTCTCTCTCCCCCTCAACTCTGAAAAATCAAAGAATATTTGTAAATCAGGTTTTACCCTGGAAGGTTTTCATAGGTGGAAATTCATAGGGGATACATTAAAAAAATACTGTTCTTCTGGTAATTGCAGGGAAAAGCAATTGTCCTACCCATGTGGCACTAGACTTTTTTTTTGTGCACCTGAAAAGGAAAAACATGTTTGTGTCTCTTGTTGCTATTCCACAGAGCAGAAGGACTTGGGAGACAAGAGAAACTTGGGTGTTTGACCTACATGAAGCCGCTTATGTAAACAAGACGGAGTTTGACTTTTGCTATAGTTTGTTCGGATAGGTTGAGTTCTAATGGGACAGGGTGGCAAATGGCCGTCAGTTGTACAATACTAAGTGCAAGTAATAATACCAATAAACTAAAGGCTCTCATGTTTTTTAGAAATAGGCAGATCTTATGCTAATTTAAACCCCAGAGCAGCAGTGGTGGGTTCCGGGCAAACCGGTGCCTGCCAGAAGCAGCAGCCACCATACTGGAATGGTGCTTTGGAGGGCTGCCCACCCTCCCTCGTTCCTTACTTGCATTTGGGACAACTGGGCCATTTGCGCACACACATGCAGCGTACGACGCCTGTGTGACTCTCCACCAAGCAGCTGGAGTGTCACAGGCAGTGGATGTGTATGCATGTGCAGCACGCATGCCTGTGGTGGATGCCCGGCCCCCTCACAGCGTATCAGTTGCGACAATATCCGGAACCCACCACTGCACAGCAAGGTTGCCTAACAGTTTCTTGAAGCCAAAAGTTCCTGGTTCCTGACAGCTGTTGGATGGGATAGAAGGGAATAGAAGGGAATAGAATAGAGTATACCTGTAAGGGACCCTGGAGGTCTTCTAGTCCAGTCCCCTGCTCCGGCAGAAGAAGCAATGCCATCTCAGACAAGTTACTGTCCAGTCTCCTCTAAAAAAAACCTCCAGTGTTGGAGCATACACGATTTCTGAAGGCAAGCTGGTTAATTTTCCTCACTGTTAGGAATTTTCCCCTTAATTCCAGGTTGCTTCACTCCTTGATTAGTTTCTATCTATTGTTTCTTGTTCTCTCTTCTTTGTGGCAGCCCCTCAAATGCTGGAAACCTGCTATCATGTCTCCCCTAATTCTTCTTTTCTTTAGATTAGCCAGACCCATTTCCTGCAGCTGCTCCTCATAGGTTTTAGCCTCCAGGCCTTTGATCCTCATAGTTGCTCTTCTCTGAACTTTTTCCAAAGTCTCAACATCTTTTTTTCTAATCTGGTAACCAAAATTGGTTGCAGTCTTCCAGGTGTGGACTTACTGGAGATTTGTAAGCACAAATATTAGTTTTAACCCTTCAGAAATCAAGCAGCTGTGGATGATTGGTCCTCCCAGTACTGGGTCCTGATTGGCATGACCCTCCTGTGCTTGGGACAGTTTTGCCATCTGAGGGTCTTCCTGGACCCTCATCTCCTGCTGACAGAAGAGATCACAGCAGTGGTGGGTTTCAATATTTTTTAGAACCACTTCTGTAGGTGAGGCCTGTTTTGTGGGAGTGGCTTGCTGACCATGTGACTGGGTGGGAGTGGCTTGCCTGCCATGTGACCGGGTGGGCATGGAAAATGTTGTGAAACTCACTTAACAATGCTCTTGCTTAACAACCACAATTTTGGGCTCAATTGTGATCATAAGTTCTCTTCCTTCCTTCCTTCCTTCATTCTTTCCTCCTTGTCTCTCTATCTCTACCCCACTTATTTTCTTTCTCTTCCTTCCTTCCTCCCTTCTTTCTTCTCTCTCTCTCTCTCTCTCTCTCTCTCTCCAACTTTCTTTCTTTCTCTTTCTCATTCTTCCTTTCTCTCTCTCTCACACACACACATACACACACCATTTCCCTCATATCTGCCACTGACAGCTCTCAAAGAGAAGGAAGGAGTCCTGCCTTGGGAAGGGGTTGGACTAGATTTCCTCCATGTTCCCTTATATGCTCCTAGGTCTACTCTACACGTATATGTTCTTCTCTGTGCCAGTTGAAACTGTTTTGTGTTTGTGTGTCAGGGAATGTTCTTTTCCAATTTTTTAATAATTTAATTGCTTAAAACACACTCTAAAATATTTAGATAGCAAATGTAGGAACACTTCAACCATACAGTAAACAAAGGACTAAAAATTGAAATATAAATTTGCAGAGCAATTTCTCTCTCTTCTTTACAAAATTCTTGTAAACATGCAATAGTTGATATACACTTGCAACAATATAATAGATAGCATAATGGAAAAAACTGGGAATTTTTTTTTTTATTAAAAGGTTTTATTTTATTTTACATTTTCAAAACAAACACAACACAAAGAATCCCCCTTCTTTACATACTGTAGAAAGTGTATCAGTTGGTTACAAAAAGCTTTCATGCATCTCTAACACTGTCATCACAAAATTCATATTAACTCAAGTATTTTAAATCAGATATTTTTATACATATTACCATCATCATACTTCCATTTTCATTTGACTATAATTGTTTAACCGTCCTTCATCATAAAATGTACCAAGATTTAAAACCTGACCACATACTGGCAGTTCATTTGTTATTTCTAATATCCTCCAATAACACTATATCCTTATGGCCAATTCTGACTAAACATCAATAATATTTAGTAACAAAAATGTCTAACCCTCCTTTCCAAATCACTGTTTACAATTTACATCCAATTTCCTTATGTTGCACATACAGTGTGTATGTGTGTGTGTGTGTGTGTAGCGTTATCATAGCATTTCCCCCCTTAATAATCAAAACTTAGCTAAATTCAACTTAGTTCTTTTTTATTAACCTTTCTATATAACCAAATAATTTCTAATCTTCCTTTCATAGGTACCATTCAATATTCATATCCAATTACTACTTGTCATACCAATACATATGTATACATTATTATCATTATCAGTTGTTTATTTAACCATATCTATTGTCACTAATTTTCACTAAATTTCACTAGTTTTAGATTATACACTTTCATCTATCAATCTGTATCTTTCCAGTAGCAAAACAATCTCATGTCTTCTGTCATTTGTTGTATCAGTCCTCTAATCATCTCCTTAATCAAATTTGAATGGACTCCTCTTTGTAACTCGTTGCTTATTAAGTCTCTCATGTAATTTCAATGCCCTTCTTCTGTTTCCTTGATCAGCTTATCTTTAATTGTCAGTGGTGTTATCAATGATGTTGCTAATACAATTTCTCTCTTTAAACCCATAAATTCTTTTGTTTTTTCTTCTTCTGTATCTTGCCATCTAGGGTAGAGTTCCCCTCCATTTAATTCCTCTTTCCGTGTTCTACTCTTTCCATTTCCAGACACAAACCAATCACCATAGATATCAGCGGATTTGATTTCTTTGTGGTCATTTTTCTCTTTGGTTTTTAGGACTCTAACCTCCACTTTTTCCACTTGATAAACATCTCCAACTTCTTCATCATATTTTACTGTTAGATGCTCTAGATTTTCCAACTTCTTCTTCATCCTATCAAATGTGTTTGATATTTTCTGAATTTCAAACATTATCTTTTGCAGACTTAAACCTTCTTTCTGCTGTTAAAGTTGTGCCATAATTTCCAGCTGACAAATACTGTCTGGGAGGGGCTGCAGTGGCTGCAAAGCACGGCATGAGGGGCAGAAGTCCGTGAACCCAGGGGGGCAATGCCACTCCAGCAGCCCTCGCTAGGGTTTTCTTTTTCCTCCACCCAACCCTCCTTTGCTTAGGCTTCTTCATCAAGAAGCAGCTTTTGGGGCTAATGGGGCTTGGGTTTTCAGCCCAACAGCCTCCACCGCTTCTGGTTGTCTGTTGCAGTCATGAGGAGCCGAAGAGAGCGTGAAGGTTCTCGGCACTCTGAGAAGACACGAAAGTGGCTTGGTTTAGCCTCCCTGGATGTTGCAGCAGAAGATCTCCATGGCCACCATGGACTTCCCTTTAGTGCTCAAATAGGTGGGGAGGAAGGTGATCCAAACACAGTAGATACCAGCATGCTGAAAGTAATGAACTTGGCTTTGTTAAAATTTAATATCTACTATAAAAAAAGGAACACAAGCAGGGAATTTTACAAAGAGTCAGAAGACTATGTAAACATATATATATATATATATATATATATATATATATATATATATATATATATATATATATATATGTGTGTGTGTGTGTGTGTGTGTGTGTGTGTGTGTGTGTGTGTGTGTGTGTGTGTGTGTGTGTGTGTGTGTATATATATATATATATGTGTGTGTGTGTGTGTGTGTATATATATATATATATATATATATATATATATATATATATATATACACACACATACATACATACATACACACACACACATCACACATACATACATATACATACATACATATACATACATACATATACATACATACATACATATACATACATACATACATACATACACATTGATACGGCACCTAACCTTTTTAAAAAGCTTGAATAGCTCATTAAAAGGAATAAAATGGAAAAATATACTTTTTGAGATAATGAACTTATCTTAAACAGAAAGCTTTCTTTCCAGATAGGGAACTGGGCCTCAATTTAGACAACTGGAAGGCATGGGATGAAGATGCCTGCATTATTACTTTTGATAGCAGGTTTATTTATTTATTTACTTCATTCAATCTCTATATCTGCACCTCAAGCAATCAACTCTTTTGTAACCAATTATGGCAGTTGATAAGTCATTATTTGATGGAAGTGTTCCTGTTTCATGGTTAGCATGTTTTAGAAAAGTCATAGGATACTAAATATGCCTCAAAAATAAATTTAAATGTGTCCCATGCGTGAATCAGTTAGAGACTTTTGTTCCTTATCATATTTTCCCTACAATTAACATGGAGCCTCAGTATGATAATGAAGCCTTTGGGTTAAAAGATGTAAACCAAAAGACCAGCCCCAGAGGCCAAGATGGAGATGATCTCCACAGCCACCATGGGAGGAGGTGAGGAGGAAGCTGATCCAAACACTGCAAAAGATCAGCATGCTGAAAGTTATGAACTTTGCTTCATTAAAGCTATCGGGCAATTTCCTTGCCATAAAGGCCACTGTGAAACTCACAAGGGCCTGGAAACCCAAGTATGGAAGGACAATATAAAACATTGAAGCTGAACCTCCATTACATTCCAAGATGGTCTCTCTTACCAAGGAGTGGAAGTCCAAGTTGTGAAATGGGGGAGAGATTATCAGCCAGGTGATACAAAAAATTGCTTTGATTAGAGGACAGACTAAGACAATGGAGTTAGTCAATGGTTTTCCTAAGAGTTCCATTGACTTGTTCCCTGGCTTGGTGGCCATGAAGGCCAGAACTACCATGATAGTTTTTGCCAACACAGAGGAAACTGCAAGGGAAAAGAGAATGGCAAAGGCAGTTTTTTGGAAGAGACAAGTGACCTTCCCAGGTTGACCAATGAAAAGAAAGGAGCAAAGGAAGCAGAGCAAGAGGGAGACCAGGAGGATGTAGGGGAGATCTCGGATGTTGGCCTCCACAATTGGTGTGTCATGATGTTTATAGATAATCACCAGGACTACAGAAGTGATCACAGAGAAAAAGAGAGCAATAAAAACTAAAATATATCCTAGGGTGTCTTGACACAAATCAAGCAGTTGTGAATTATTGGTCTTCTCTGTATTGGGAAATTCCCTATTTGATCTCACGTGTCATTGCATTGTATCTATGAAGTGGGGGGTCTTCCTGGATTCTCATCTCCTGCTCAAGAAGCAGATTATATCCTTGGCCAGGAAGGTCTTTAAAAATCTTCAGTTTGTTAAACAGCCTCAACTTGAACTGTGTAGATTTTGAATTTTCATGAGACACAGAGAAAACAGAGGCAAGAGCAATGGCAAGAGTAGAGGGAGGCAATCTGTCGTGATTGGGATCAGACCCAGTAGTGAAACTGGAGAAGCATATATTCATCCTTGAAAGAAGGCATCAGCATTCCAAAGAGCATCCAAAAGTAAATCAGAGTCCAAGGCAAAGTATTGCTCAAAGTTCCAATTAATTAAGAGAGCCGAGTTGGCATATCTGGGAAACCCAAATCTGAAAGCTTCCAGTTTTTCTCCACCTAGTTGAAAGTTCAAGATTTTGCCCCCACACCCACAAGTCCATCACATGGTCCAATCTCCCACTGGCATGCTGGTAGTTCCACCCATCCAGTTGCAGAGGCATAGGATGACCTTGGCTTCCTAGAAAGAATTTTGTTATGGCTACATAGTATCTCACTCCTTACAATCCCCTCTCCCATTTTCCCACAATAGAAAATGCAAAGTAGAATAATAGAAAGTGTGGCAGGCCAAAGATCCAGAAGAAAAGATGGCTGCACGCCTGACAGAAGGATTATCTTGAAAGAGCCCTGGATGAAGCAATCTGTCTAGGCACCATTCGGTCAGGATTCAGACCTGGGTATGAAATTGAGGGAAGCCTTCTACTCCAGAAGAATGAAATATTTTGGGAAATATTTAAAAAGGCAGAATATTATATTTGGTTTGGCAAGTTTGGTAAGAGCCATGCATCCCTTTTTGCTCAACTTGACTTCTTAGTTGTCTTCGATATCATTTACCATGGTATCCTTCTCTAATAGGTCTATAGAGTGGGAGTGTCAGGCCTGCAATCATATTCCTTTCAGGATCTTTGGCTTGCCACACTTTCTATTATTTTTCTATGCTGTTTCATTAGTGGGGAATAGGGAGGGGGGATAGTAAGGAGAAGAATGTGTCATTGTCATAATAAAACATTCATTTCCAGAAACCCAAGGTCATCTTTTGTCTCCGCACCTCTGCACCTGATAGGAACTGGATGGGTGGAAATACCAGCATGGCAGAGGAAGATTGGACCATTTGATGAACTTGGAGTGTGGGGGACAAGATCTTGAACTTTCAACTGGGTGGGGAAACCTGGAAGCTTTCAGATTAGGGTTTCCACAGTTTGTACCAACATGTGTCTGATTGAATTGGAACTTTGATGAAAGCTATGCTTTGAATTCTGATTTAATTCTGGATGATATTTGGAACACTGACAGGGAGTGGGTGACACTGCATTTTGCTGGGTTTATTCATCTCTATGGGACAGATAACAATCAGTGTTGACTGAGAGAGAGAGAGGTCCTACCCTTGGCTGCTGTTTGGTTGGTTGCTCTTCTCTGCACTTTTTCTAGTGTCTCAACAACTTTTTTATAGTGTAGTGACCAAAACTGGATGCAGGATTCTAGATGTGGTCTTACTAAGGCTTTTTCGAGTGGTATTAGTACTTCATTTGATGTTGATTGCTTCCCTTCTGGACGTGCCGGAGGGAAAATTCCTTCCAGTAAATGTCTATGGAGATTTTCAGTCATCCAAGTCGTGGTTGTCCCAAAGGTGCTTTTTCAAGAGGCAACTGGACTTTCTGTTTTTTCTTTGAAGGCATTTTGCTTTTCATCCAAGAAGCTTCTTCAGCTCTGGCTGGATGGTGGGGAATGGAAGGATTTGAATGGAACTGGAGGGTGGGGAATGAAATGCTTCCATTTCCCACCATCCAGTCAGAGTTGTTTCTTGGATGAGAAGCAAAATGTCTCAAAAAAAACCCACAGAAAGTCCAATTGACTCTTGAAAAGGCACCTTTGAGTCTTCCGGTAATTTCCCTCAGATGCAGCCAAGAGTTGGAAGAGGAGAAGAGTGAAGGAGGAGCAAAGAAGCAGAAAAAAACAAAGAAAATTAAAGACTTTGACAGGACAGAAATAGAAAACACAAATAAAAAAAAGATTAAAAAAAACCAGATTGGATTCTGTAGAAAAAAGAGGATCAAAAACAATTTATCCAGTCAAAATCTCTGCATAAATGTGGGTGCAATGGGGCAATGTAATGGGGTTTTATGCTGTGATTTTTAACGTTGTAATCCAGCTGGAATCACTTATGTATAACTTGAGTGGTAATATACTGTAACTATGTTTCATAAATAAATAGTATGATCAGATATTATTGTGCCTCATTATATTCTCTCTACAATTCAGATTAGGCTTAAATAGGATAATGTAGCATTTGGGGAAAAAGATGCAAGCCAAGAGACCAGCCCCAGAGGCCAAGATGGAGAAGATCTCCACGGCCACCATGGACCTCCCTTTGGTGCTCAGGTAGGTGGGGAGGAAGGTGATCCAAACACTGCAAAAGACCAGCATGCTAAAAGTAATGAACTTGGCTTCGTTAAAGCTGTCAGGCAATTTCCTAGCTAGAAATGCCACTGTGAAACTAATGAGGGACAGGAAACCCAAGTAAGAGAGGGCAGCGTAAAACATTGAAACTGAGCCTTCATTACATTCCAAGATGGCCTCTCCTATCAAGGAGTGAAAGTCCACATTGAGAAATGGGGGAGAGGTGGCCAACCAGTTTGCACAAAGAATTGCCTGGATCAGGGGACAGGCTATGACAATGGAGTTGGTCAGTGGTTTTCCTAAGAGTTTCCTTGTCCTGTTCCCTGGCTTAGTGGCCATGAAGGCTAGAACCACCATGATAGTTTTTGCCAACACAGAGGAAACTGCAAGGGCAAAGAGAACGGCAAAGCCAGTTTGTCGGAAGAGGCAGGTGAGCTTCCCAGGTCGACCAATGAAGAGGAGGGAGCAGAGGAAGCAGAGCAGGAGGGAGACCAGGAGGATGTAGGTAAGATCTCTGTTGTTGGCCTTGACCATTGGTGTGTTGTGATTCTTACAGAAAATCACCAGAACTGCAGAGGTGGTCACAGAGAGAAAAAGAGCAAGAGATGCTAAAGTGTATCCCAGGGTGTCTTGATAGGAAAGGAAGTGGATCTTCTTGGCAATGCAGTAGTCCTTGTCCTTGTTGGGATATTGGTTTCCTGGGCAGGGGCTACAGCGAGCTGCGTCTGAAATCAAGATTCAGTGTATACTTTATAGTGTATCAACAAGGGCAAATCATCTATCTGTACTGACAATGCTGGGAATGGGTTAGCCAGAAAAATGGATCTGTTCTCTACTTTATACTTCAACTTCACCCATTCAAACCTTTTTGCAGGGAAGGGTTAGCAGACATAGGTATATACATCTGCTCTGTCTCTGACAAGTCTATGAATTTAGTTTCATTTAGTTTATTGTCATTGCACATCATACAATGAGATTGAATGTCATCTTCAGTGTACATGAAACATTAAAAAATAAAACAAAATCACACACCCTTCACATTCTATACAAATGAATTGAAAACCTCTGATATTGCAGTAATATTGCACTATAGAGTAGTATTCAACATTATTACTGCATTGGGATAGAAGCTGTTTTTCAATCTATTCGTTCTTGTTTCTATCATCCTGTACCATCTGCCAGATGGTAATAGTTCAAAAAAAGGGGGGCCAGGATGAGATGGATCTTTAAGAATCTTTTGAACTTCCTTAAGGCAGCAGGAACTATAAAGCTGTTCAAAGGAGGTTGAGAGGGCAATGATGTTAACCTTCTGGAGTGCTGTCCAGTGGTTGGTTACACATTTCATTACTACTGCTTCACCACATGCTTGCGACCTCTGTGCATATGCTCAGCCTTCTGTGCATGCGCTTTGCTCACGAATGCACCTTCCGCGCAGGCACCCGGTCTCAAAAACATGCCTAAATAGGATGGCATACAGCCGGGGTGGTTGGACAGGCCCACCCATGATTTCTGCTACCAGAGCATATAGAATACCACCTCTAGTGCTGTCCTATCTGCCACTTTGCAATTGGCAAACCATACATAACCATTGAAATACTTTTTATGGCACAGCAGTAGAAGGTCACCAGCAGTTTTTCATTTAGTTGTTGTTTCCTGAGAAGTCTCAGGTAGTATAATCTCTGCTGGGCCCTTTTGATCAGTGCTGCAATGTGAACACCCCAGTTTAGGTCCTCTTTTATGATAAAACCCAGAAACTTAAAACTGGCCACTTGCTCCACTCGGTCTCCATTGATAAGCAAGAGATGGATATCTGATCTATTCCTTCTGTAGTCCACTACAAACTCCTTAGTCTAATTGGTATTAAGGACCAAGTTATTGTCTCCACACTACAAAAGCAACTGGTCCACCTCATCTCAATAAGCAGATTCATCCCCCTTCCTACCGGAGATGGGTCCCAACACTGTTGTATCATCTGCAAATTTAATAATAGTATTACTGGCATGAATGGGAATGCAGTCATATGCATAAAGAATATAAAAGACTCAACACACAACACTGTGGTGTACTAATGTAAAGAATAAGAGCTGAGGAGGTAAGATTACCTAATCTGACCCTCAAAGAGCTGCCAGAAAGGAAATCCATAATCCAAATTTCCTGGGAGATTGAGTGTTTTGATAGAAGAAGCAGGTCCTTAATAAAAATTAAAGACATTTTTGACTGCTTCAGTGTTGCCACACTGGAGGTGAGGGATAGGGTGGGGGAATTTTAGATAGCTGTGATTTTGTAGACAAAACAAAACACTTTCTCTTGGGAACAAAGGACATTATCACACATGGTCAGAGGAGTCTCTTGAGAGTGGACGGCATACAAACCCAATAAATGATGATGAGAGGAAGGTGGAGTGACGTTACCAGACAACCAGACAGCATTGTGATTGGACCATGTGACTGATTCTTTTGAGAAAGTGACAAATGTTAACTTTTAATTAGGTGAAAACCATGGGAACCTTCAGAGTCGATTTTCACCAGATCTGTGCCAATATGATATATCCAATAAAGCTATTTGTCAGGGTTCCAAATAGCATCCAAAAGTAAATCAGAGTCCAAGGCAAAGTGTTGCTCAACATTCCAATTTATTAAGAGAGCCATGTTGGCGCATCTGGGAAAACCTGAATCTGAAAGCTTCCCGGTTTTCCCCACCCGGTTGAAAGTTCAAAATCTTGCCTCCACACCCACAAGTCCATCACGGTTGAATCTTCCACTACCATTCTGTCACCTTCCACACATCCAGTTCCGGTCAGGTGCAGAGGTGCAAAGACAAAGGATGACCTTCGCTTTCTAGAAAGGATGTTGTTATGGCTACATATCATCTAACTCCGTACAATGCCCTCTCCCATTTTCCCACAATAGAAAATTCATGGTAGAATAATAGAAAGTGTGGCAGGCCTGAGATCCAGAAGAAATTATGGCTGCAGGCCTGACACTATTCTTTGAGGAATCTACCTGCCTCGGAGTTTTGCTTGATATGAATGTTGATTCATATCATGTTTTGCTTGATATGAATAAGAGCCAAGGTGGCACAGTGGTTAAAAGCAGCACTGCAGGCTACTGCTAGATCAGCAGGTCAGCGGTTCAAATCTCACCGGCTCAGGGTTGACTCAGCCTTCCATCCTTCCGAGGTGGGTAAAATGAGGACCCAGATTGTTGGGGGCAATATGCTGACTCTCTGTAAACCGCTTAGAGAGGCCTGAAAGGCCTATGAAGCGGTATATAAGTCTACTGCTATTGCTATTGCTATATTAATGTATTATTTGGAACCCTGACAGCAACCTGTATTAAATTTCTGAGGAGCAAGAAAAGTGACCTGTGGGGTAGTACAGTTTAGATTCATGAATTGAGATGGTCTGCTGAAAGATATGACTATATTGAAACATATAAATACTACCAAAACTGATGCCAAAAATCAACATTTTTTCCAGTTAATGGTTTCCTTGACCCTGGAAAATCTACATGTAAAGTGGGCTCTACCTGTCTGATTAGAAATGGTCCCTTCTGGACAAGGGTCACATTGGTAGCAGCAAACCTGCTCGCCCTCTGGAACTCTTCTCCTCTCTCCTGCCTGGCACCTCTTCATGCCACACCTGGCAAAGGGCACTTTCTAAAAAAGAGAAGAGAGATACTGTAGGTGGCCTCAGCAATGAATATTCTTCATTTATTCATTTGTGCATTGCTTTTCCCATCTTTAGAACCTCTTCCAAAGAAATGATTTCTCAGAAACCAGGATAAGCTCCAGGGGCGGTCAGGCCAATGCAATCCTGACCCTCCAACGGATGCTGGAGATTGGACCTGGGACCTCAAAATGCAAAGGAAGCCTTGTGACATGGAGCTTTTCTAAAAGAAAGAATTGTGAGGATCCAACTGAATGGGAACGGTCCATGGAAATCATTCTTGCCTGCTTTAATGACATCCTGGGTTTCAAGCAGAATTTCCCCCCAATCTTACCCAATCTTTTCAGAAGTCAAATCTGAAATGTGTTATACGCAAAAGCAGGTTTTTCATGAAATTCCTGAATTTCACTGTTTCCCAGATAAAAAGATTTTATGAATCCTCTGCAGTGAATGAATCCTTTGCTGAATCTATAACATTTGCTTCCACCTCACCTTTGTAGCCCAGATGATTGCATTGGAGTTAATGGTGAAATCTTGTGCTGGGGAAGCCGTGGAATCCATTTGCCCAACTGTCACGGGGACAAAAGATTGATTGGGGAGGAAAAGCCAGTTGAGAAGGTCAATACCAGAAGAAACCAATCCACTTTCTGAGAAGGAGATTTCCTCTCCAGCACTGTTGTTGAACTGGATGTTCCTCAGATGAGGAAGTATCTGAAAGAAAAAACACCAGATTACTGTATTTTTGAAGTGTAAAATGCACCAAGGTTTTGAAGAGGCAAATTTAAAAAGAGTAGGTAGGTAGATAGAGGGATAGAGAGGGAGAGAAATACAGTAGATAGGTAGTGAGGGAGAGAGAGAGAGAGAGTAGGTAGGTAGGTAGGTAGGTAGGTAGGTAGGTAGGTAGGTAGGTAGGTGTAGGGTTTTTACAGTGAATCATCTGGATGGTCCTTAGAACTGAGGTTACACGTGTAAGTAGAAACTGCATCAATCTGCAGAAAATATTTGCCTGTCAGCTAATCTTTGCTCTTGCAGTGTTCCCAGGGATGTTCGAGGACACGGGATGATACAAAGTAATAACCTGCAACATTTTATTCACTCATTTGATAATACTTGATTTACTTAGCTATTACAACGTGAACATTCTCACGAACACCAATGATGTAAGGACTAACCAATTATTGTGCCTTGGAGACTTGTTAGCCAATAATGAGATAATACGTAGAGCTCAAAGAGGCTGAAAACACTATAAGAATGATGTTTCATGATTAATAAGTTTGCTGTGGATTCTCATGTTAATTCTGGATGCTCAATAAACTTTGGTTGATTCAGCTATCCGTGAGTGGACATTCCCTTTCGTCTTCAGCCTCGGGAACCCTAAATGCAACATTTTGGCGCCCGAACAGGGACCCGTACTTCGTCCAGAGAAGGACAGACGCGTCGTCAGCCCAAGGGCTTTTCTTAGTAAGTATGGGATCTTCGCTTTCTCAAGAGCAAAGGAAGCATGTTAGTGAGTTAGGGTATCTTCTTAAGAAGTCTGAGTTATGTGTGTCACAAAAGGCTCTTTTTCGGCTGGTCCGTGAAATTGCTTTAAGTTGTCCTTTCTATCCTATACAAGGTTCTTTGAAGTTGTCAGATTGGGAAAAAGTTGGCAAGGTTTTGCATTCTGAGCCTAGGAAAGATGTAGATGTTTTGCACGCTTGGCATTTGTGTCGGCATGCTGTAGAAATGTTTGGTCAGAAAGAAGATTCTGTTTCTTTCTTATCATCCCCTCCTTCTCAACATTCTAATACTGTGATTTTTCCTCCACTGTCTGAAAAAGAAATTTCTTCTTTTGATCTTAAATCTGAGTCTGAAATAATACCTTCTTCTCCTTCTTCTGACATTATGATAAAGCCTCCTCCATCTCTTCCACCTCCTCCTATTCCCATTCCACCTTCTCCACCTCCTCCTATTCCTCCTCCTTTTTCTATTCCTCCTATTCCTCATCCTTCTGCTAATATTCTTCTAAAGTCTGCTTTTCAGAAAATGGTAGAAAATTGTAAATCAGATGTTAATATTTCTGGAGAAGAGTTAGCTGATTTGTTGTCTGTGTGTCCGGTTCAATATCAACCAGGGCCACAACCAGGTCAGCAGATTGCTGAGTGGGAAGGTTTGCCATTTCAGATTTTAAGGGAGTTAAAGAAGGCTATTTCTGATTATGGTATCACTGGAAATTTTACTAAAGGTCTTTTGGAAGGAATCAAGAATGGCTATACCATGATTCCGCAGGATTGGAAACAATTGTTTAGAATGATTTTGACTTCTATGCAGTATGTTGTTTGGGAAAGTGAGTATTTGCGTCATTCTCAGGCAGCTGCTTTAGGTAGTGGTGGAGTTTACACAGTGGAACAGTTGTTTGGATCAGGTCAGTTTGCAGACATTCCTAATCAGGTTTTACTTCCTCCTGCAACTTTGGCGGTAGTTTCTGAATGTGCATTCAGGTCTTTTCTCAAGGTTCCTCAAGCCGGAGAACCTAAAGTTAGCTTTTCTAACATACGCCAGGGAGTGAATGAACCTTATGCTGATTTTGTGGAGAGACTTTCAAAAGCTTTGCATCAACAGTTGGATAATCAGGAAGCGGCTGGAGAATTGCTTCGTCAGTTGGCTATTGAAAATGCTAATGTGGACTGTAAACGTGCTTTGCAGCCTTTAAAAGCTACAAATCAATACACGTTAGCAGACATGTTACGTGTTTGTCAGGATGTAGGTTCTCAATCATATAAAATGAATTTGTTGGCTGCAGCGATTCAAAGAGGGAGGAAGCCTCCAGGGAACTGTTTTAGATGTGGAAAATTAGGGCATTTTCAGAAAGATTGTCATTCAACGACATCTAGTGGTGGTTGACTATTAGCCTGTTTGTAAACAGGATGTGTTTGTTTTAATTTTCCTTTATAGTCACAGGATAAAGAAAAAGAGGTAACATGGTTTTGCTTATTGTCTTTTCTCTCTATTAAAAGGTTCCAAAAAACCTGGAGATTTGGTTTCACTTACTGTTTTGCAAAAGAAATGTCTCCAAGAAATTCTAAATAAATTTAAATTGGGATATGTTGATAGAATTGCGTCTATAACCAAAAAGTTATGGTTAGCAATTCTTCCTACATCACCTTTACCTACTGGATGTCTTTATTCTATTTTGGATGAAAAAGTGATTCATATTCATGAATGGTTGAATTTGTCTGCTTCTCCTCCTAGAAACATTTTTCCTTATCAACAGGCTTTAGAAGAATTGATTATGAAAGCACGACGAAGATCTTTGCAATTAATAGGTCATGATCTGGATGGAATAGCTTTCACTCGTACTAAACTTGAACATGAACATTTGATGACCATTTCTGATTCATATCAAATTGCATTTTCCAACTACCTTGGTGATATTCAATATTCTTTACCTAAAGATCCTAGAATAGTTATTACAAATACATTGAATCTTTCATTTTCTTCTATTTTTACTCGTTCTCCTCTTCCTGAAGCATTAACAATTTTCACAGACGGATCACCCACTCGTGGAGTTGTGGTTTGGACGGATGGTCAACAATGGTTTTCTAAATTCACTTCTGTTCAGACATCTGCCCAACGTTCTGAGTTGGCAGCTGTTATTTTGGCTCTGAGATTATTTTCTGATCAACCTATTAACTTGATTGTTGATACCAAATATGTTTTTCTTGCAATGCAATCTCTTCCTTATGCTTATTGTGCTGTTTCTCTTGACGTTAATCTTTTGTCTTTATTTTTATCTTTGAAACATGTTTTGGAAGCACGTGTCTTTCCTTTATATGTTGAGCACATTAGGAGCCATTCTCCTTTTCAAAATCCTTTGACGGAAGGAAATAGACGAGCTGATGAGACTCTCAAAGAAGTCACAACTCTTTTTTCAGATCCTGTTGCTAGTCATTCATATTTTCATCAAAATGCTAAATCTTTGGCTAAACAATTTTCTGTTCCTATGTCTCAGGCTCGTGACATTGTTCGAGGATGTACTTCTTGTCAACAATTTGCTGTTCCTTTTCCTATGGGAGTAAATCCTCGAGGAACAAAATCTAATCAAATTTGGCAAATGGATGTCACACAATTTGCTACCTTTAAACCATTCACTTATTTACATGCATCCATTGATACATATTCTCATTTTTTGTGGGTCACTGCTGCTAGACATGAGCGCACCTTTGATGCCATGTCTCATTGTCTTTCTGCTTTTTCCGTAATGGGACGACCAATTCAATTAAAAACTGATAATGGTCCTGCGTATACTAGCAAGGACTTTAATTCTTTTTGTCAACAATGGAACATTCAATTGATACATGGAATTCCTTACAATTCTCAAGGGCAAGCTATAATTGAGCGAGCTCATCGTACATTCAAAGCCACATTAACTAAATTGGTAAAATCTGAATCTGGTCCTTTCAATTTGAGAAAAATTCAAAATTTGATCTCTATTGCTCTTTATGCATGGAATTACTTAACTTTTCTAGATTCCTTTTCAGATATTCCAGTCAAGTTTCATTTTCAGACGTCCCCAGGTTATAAGTTGATCGTGGTCATAAATTGGACGAGGTTACGCTGCAGTTGAGGATTTGCAAACAAAGCAAGCTGTGTGGATTCCAGGCCGGTGTGTTCGTCCTTACCATGGAAAAACAAATGATAGATCCAAGGATGCAACGTCCTCCAATATTGCCTTGGAATCACCTTGAAGATCAACATCAATTGAAAAAATCCTTTTTTCTCATGTGTTGTTTTCTCTTTTTCTTTTCTTTTCCGGTTTCTACTAACTCGGAAACAATTCCTGCTCTTCCTCTTAGTCCTAATCTTTGGATTCGTCACGCTCAATATATGTTTTTTATTCATGGTCGTAATATAACTTTATATTATGAACCTCCTATGGCTCTTGGTCAAGTTGCTTTTATTCCTAATCTAATTAATTCTTCTGCTTTTATTGTTTCGCAACTTCAACATATTTCTTCTTCTTGGCTATTTTCTACTCCTCCAAATGAATTAAATTCAGTTAGATGGAAGTATATTCGCATTAACCAATTTACTAGAGGCTTATGTTTTTGTTGTTATGCTCGTCATAATTGGTTTAATCAATGGTCTGATTACTCAAAAGCTAAACGTATTTTAGATAAAGTAGGGAATTATAGTTATTGTACTCAGAAATATTGGTTATGGGGTACTATTAAAACATCACAAGGTCATAACATCATACCTGAAATGTATCCTGAAAATTTTCCTATTTTTCAAACTGTTTTTTCTAATACTGACACAGGTGGATCAATCTGTGCTGGATGGCAATTAAAAGATCCTACAATGTGGTTTTTCTTTGACAAATATGCAACTAACGTACACCCTCAAAACTATCAATGTGCTGCCATTGGATATTTGTCGTTACCTGTACAAGTGGGTGCTTATGAAAGTTTACCAACTAGAAAAAGACGTGCAGCCTTGGGATCAAAATGTTCTGATGAAGTTATTATTGATACTCAATTTTCTTCATTGCATACTTTTGGACGTGCAGTAGTTGGAGCAATAACTGGAACTATTTCTTTGGGATCATACCCAGGAATATTAACTCAAGAAAATAGACATTCTATTTTAGGTCTTACATGCCGATTGGAGAAATCTATTAATGCTACTGCTGCAATTATTAGAGACTTGCAAAATGAAATTGAAGAACTTAATCAAGATTTAATGCAACAACGTTTTGCTATAGACTATTTGCTAGCTCGTCAAGGTGGATTTTGCACTTTAGTTGGTCAACGTGCTTGTGCTGTGCATTTTCATTCACTTAATAGAACTATTGAAGATGAATTAGCTAATTTACAAGCTTCTATAAAAAATAATGTACATTATGAATTTTCTCCTTTTGATTGGTTAACTAGCTGGTTACCTAATATTTCTTGGTTAAAACAATTGTTTTTCTATGGTGTGAGCATAATTGTATTACTTATACTTTGCTGTTGTTGTATGCAATGTGTTCCTTCATTTTTTGCTATGTTTTTTGCTATGTTTCGTAAGTCTCCTGCACCTACTTTGAATATGATTCAAATGCATGCTCTTGAAAAATCTCTTTTATCGTCATTAAAAACAAAAAGAGAGGAAATGTAGGGTTTTTACAGTGAATCATCTGGATGGTCCTTAGAACTGAGGTTACACGTGTAAGTAGAAACTGCATCAATCTGCAGAAAATATTTGCCTGTCAGCTAATCTTTGCTCTTGCAGTGTTCCCAGGGATGTTCGAGGACACGGGATGATACAAAGTAATAACCTGCAACATTTTATTCACTCATTTGATAATACTTGATTTACTTAGCTATTACAACGTGAACATTCTCACGAACACCAATGATGTAAGGACTAACCAATTATTGTGCCTTGGAGACTTGTTAGCCAATAATGAGATAATACGTAGAGCTCAAAGAGGCTGAAAACACTATAAGAATGATGTTTCATGATTAATAAGTTTGCTGTGGATTCTCATGTTAATTCTGGATGCTCAATAAACTTTGGTTGATTCAGCTATCCGTGAGTGGACATTCCCTTTCGTCTTCAGCCTCGGGAACCCTAAATGCAACAGGTAGGTAGGTAGATAAAGGGATATATATATATATATATAAAATAGAGAGAGATAGAGAAATATGTTAGGTAGGTAGGTAGGTAGGTAGAGAGAGAGAAAAAAAATGATAGGTAGGTAGGTAGATAGGTAGATAGGGAGGGAGGGAGGGAGAGAGAGAGAGAGAGAATGATAGGTAGGTAGGTAGGTAGGGAGAGAGAGAGAGAAAATGATAGGTACGTAGGGAGGGAGGGAGGGAGGGAGGGAGGGAGAGAGAGAAAAAAATGATAGGGAGGGAGAGAGAGAGAGAGACTGTGTGTGTGTAGGTAGGTAGAGGGATAGAGAGAGAAAGAGAGAGAGAGAGAGAGAGAGAGAGAGAGAGAGAGAGAGAGAGAGAGAGAGAGAAATACAGTAGATAGGTAGGTGTTTCTGCTGGCAGAGCACTTAATCAATTTAATTCTCATCAATCTGTTAAAGAGCTTTCCGAAAGGAAAAAAAAAAGTTTTTGCACTCTGCAAACCTCCCTAAAACAGCCAATTTTTCATGAAAATGGGCCCGTTTTTTTTTCAAATAAAAGGCATGAATATCTTGGGGGGGGGGGCGCTTGAAGAGTGCTCCTGGTGGGAGCAAAAATGAGCAAAACCAGCCAATTTTTCACAAAAATGGGCCTGCTTTTTTGTCAAAAACGGAGGCTTATAGAGTGCTGCTGGGGGTTGGGGGGCAAAAAATGGCCCATGTTTTGCTCATTTCTGCACTCCCAGCCCCCAAGAGCTCTCTGAAAGCCTCCATAAGGCTAAGCATGGCCATTTTGGTAAAGGGAGTGGGGTTTCGGGAGGCAAACAATGCTGTATTTGGTGTTTAAGACGCACCCAGTTTTTCTTTTTTGAGGGAAAAAGGTGTGTCTTATACTCTGAAAAATACAGTAATTGGTTGAACACCACAGTTGACACATCCTGATTTCTGTCATAATGTGATGGCCATCAACCTAGAAGTCTGGTCCATTTCCTAGAAGCTAAATGAATTCCCTTGATGGAGATCTTAGCAATCAGAAATAACATCAAATATTCAATCACATTCCCACATTCTCTTTATTGTTGGCTATTTGTATCATGGCCTTTTCAATTCCAGTCTTTCAAGAATGATAACTACTTACAAACATTGTAATGCCATGTTCCAAATTACATTGTGTAGTAGATACTTGGCAAGTTACATTTTTAATTTTATTTGGACTCCTAGTTTTCCAAATGACAAATGCATTTTAGGAATGATTCCATAATTTCTGAGGGATCCTTGGTGCTCTCTGAGCCTGGTTGTTTTCTTGCAGACATTTCATGACCTAAACAAGGTAACATTCAGTGATATCATTCCCTTCTAGCACTGATGATGCTACCTAGTTGGATCATGAAATGTCAGCAAGAAAACTACCAAACTCAAAGAGCACCAAGGACCCCACGTTTCAACCCTGAATTATAATGGTCTTCTTTATTTGGTAAATACTTTCTATCATAACATTGTACAATTCCACGGACTTTCTCTAGCTGATGGTCAAAGAGAACAGAATGAAGAAGTAGATCTGATCAAGTGGGGGCCATGTAGAAGGTTTCTCCTGCCCTGGTGTGTCATTTCACTATCTAGAGAGAAATAATTTAGCCTTTGGTGTTGAAAAGTCTGATGAATTTCAGATCAGGGACCCTTTAGGACTACATTGAATTCTTCTGCATGTGCTGAGGCTGAAGAGACTTAACACAATAAACAAAGCAGGACAAGAAAGGGCATGTTAAGAGAATGGCATACTAAAAAAAAATGTAGTGGACTCACAAAAAAATTCTAAGCCACAATAACCTAAACCAACATTAATATGAATTGAGTGTCTTTTTACAGATTGGATTCAGGCTACCTACTGAGAGAAAACCAGGAGGTTCTACAATGCTGACTAGGACTTCAACTGAGCTGCTGAAGCATCTTCCACAAATGCACTCAGATTAGGACCATGTTGGGCTCTTCTGCATATGCTGAGGTTGACAGAAGCTTTACCCAACAAACAAATCAACACAAGAAACGGCATCCTCTCCGGCAACCACTGATGTCCTTCCAGGGACTTCTAGGAAGATCTTTGCTCTTAGGAGCAATCAGTTGGGTTTAATTCTCTTTTTCCTCCATCCGTCCCTTTTCAACAAAAACCTCTCACTTAATTCAAATGGCAGTTTTCAATAATTGCTATCTTAGATACACTTTACATATAGATATTTAATCAGTAAAACAAGAAATGCATTGTTTTTACCTAGACAACTACCTACCCTTAATCTGATCTGTGGATCAAATAAAAAGACCGAGATTACCTGCCATGACTGAATATTTGAGATCCTCTTTCCAAGCCTCATCCTGGCTGGTTGTGCTCCAGATCCATATATTGCATGTAATGCATGTACCACACCATAAATGGCATTGTAGATGCTGTAACTCTCACCTTCCATGCTTGTTTCAAAAATGTAAGAAGGTAGATTTTGTAAATTCTCCTTTCCTGTACATTTTTTCTCCCTCTTTGGAATGATCCTGCCTGGATTGCCCATCATGCAGCCAAACAACCTTTCCCAACATAGCTGGAGAAAGACGTCCCCTTGTGGCTTCAGGGGGTCTAAAGACAGGAGGAAATGACTGAATTCTGAGACGTCCCCAGTGTGGTGCCTAAAATGCAAAGCCCCATGGAAGGGCTTTACTACTTTCAAGATGTCATGACTCCTCAGCACACTAAGTTTCCAATGAGAAGTTAAGACCCAAACTTTCCAGAATGATGTCTTTCTCAAATGTTCATGGACAGCCATTGCTATCTGTACATTTGTAACACTATTGGGGTCTCCAAACAGAATAATCACTTCAGCTTTAGACCAAATATCCAAAATATGCAGTATTTTCAACATTGGAGTTTTAAGGAAATTTGATTTCAATTTATCAGTGAAGGCCAGGCAGATCTCCTTCTCCTTGAGCATTGGTGTCAGAGATGCGATGAAATGTTCTCCACTGTCATCTTCAGGGACCAGCAGCCCAACCCAGTTCCACTGGAAATACAGGAGCAGCTGGACTAAACCCACATACTGAGCAAATTCACTGGGATTAATCCAGAAGAAGGAAGGATAAACCATTCTGTCTCCCTGAGTGAACTCAAAGCCAATGCCTAGCTGGAGAAAGTGAGATTCTTGATAGAGTAAATTTTAAGGGTGACTATCATGTAGATTATTGCCCCACCTATTTGGCTGGCTCACTTTGAGTGGCAAGCTTAATTTTCTGACCTTCTTAGGAAGAACGATGACATATTAGGAAGAACAAGTTATGTATTTTGCCTGGTGTTGAACATGTGTCAAAAGCCAAGGGAATGTCAAATTAATACAGAGAATATACTAACTACACTACTTTTATGAAGAATAGATTAGGAAAGATTTCCTCTTGGCAAGTACCACATTTCAAAATTATCTCATTATATATCAGTTTTGGTTTCTATAAAAAGACGTCTTGACACAAACAATCTAAATCTATGTCCTCCCCACAAACACCTTTTTTTCCACCTTTGGCCTTTTTGTGTGCTTTGTTGTTACTCTATCCAAAGAGCCCCTCTTACCTGTGGGACTTTGTAGATGCTGAAGATGGAGGCCATCAGCCTTGAGGAACTGGGGTTGAGATCTCCAACAACAGAGAGCAGAGGGTGTTTTCTGTCACATTTGTAACCTGGAACCATTTGGCCGCGAGTGGAAAGCAGGGAGAGGCTATTTGAGGAAATCTCCATCTCAGTCTGAGCATTGCTATAGATGTGGAAGCCAAGGGTGATGTTGGGGAGGAGAACCACATCTGTGTTGACTTCTGTGACTGCAAACACCAAGGCTATGAACTGCTGGTAATTCTTGGGTACGACTCTACAGTGAGAAAATTGTTCGGAAATTTTAAGGAAAGTTTGTGTGTGCTGGTGGAATTTGTCATGTCTTTTTTAGACATGTCCTTTGTAGCAGGAAGTCCCAAATTCCATTGGGATTGTTTCATTGTTAAGGCTTTTCCTTGATTAATGACCTTGACCTTGATTTTATATCCCTCCATCATGCCTCCCTTCTTCATCTTGCTTCAGTAATCCTTCCCAATTGCTTCTCTTCTGCCCTAATTAATTTGTTTCCCTCTTGAAGAAACCGCTTCAGGTCTGGAAACCATTGATGAGCATAAGACTACAATAAAGGGTGACAGCATATATTTCCTGAAGGTCCTTATTGATGAGCAATCCTGATTCCGAAGCAGATGGATATTTTACAACTCCTCCACACTGTAAATGGATTGACCTCATCTTTGAGTTTTGCATCAGGAGTTTTCTGTCCAAATTAATATTGTAAATCAACTTCTTCACTAGGCCAGCATAGTTTCTAAGGTGTTTTTTGCTGGTTTATTAGCTTCCTGATCAAGAGTTCTGGAAACATTGAGAATTCTACCATATTTTATGAGTTTGGTTCTTTACTGAGAAAAGCACAAAGAAATGAACTATGCTAGGGCATTGCAAGCATCACTAGAACAAATATTTCTGAAAAGAGTCCTTGAACAAATCAAATAATTATTTACAGGCCTTTAGGTTGAAACTTACAAAATATTCTGCAGAAATATAGATGGGTCTTCTTTAAAGGATTTGAAATGTGATTTATATGTAGTTCCCAGGGGAAAATTCGCACCAATAATGAAATCACCAGGCCTGTAAAAGTCTCTCGCAGTGTGTCCAATGTTTGTCGACACACACCCAGTTTGCATCCTCTTAGCAGATGTTGGAGGCAAGAGCCAGAAAAGCAGCAGCAGCAGGAGAGGCAGCCCAGTCATTCTTCTCACCTTTCCTCCTGGATCCAAAATCAAAAGGGTCTTTGGTGTGTGCAGAAGTTGAATTACAGGGAGCCTTGAAATTTTAGCAAAGCTTTAGCAAAAGAGAGATAGTATGTGCCACCTGGATGGCCCCAAGGCAAATTCCTCTTACCTGCGTTTGGTTTATGATCAAAGAGGATACTAATGCCAGACAAGTCTCACCCAACCCTGAAGTTGGCTCTGCACAAGGCAAGGTGACATGTCCTACCTCCACTGGGAGAACTCTGAGTATATAGCAAGTTTTATCTTAGAATATTTGTATGTAGAAATCCATAGGGGTATGTTTAAAATTACTGTTCTTCTGATAATTGCAAGGGAAAGCATTTTTCCTATTTACTGAGCCAGATAGAGAAAAATGAGTTTGTGTCTCTTATGATTATTCCACAGATGAGATGCCCTTGATAATCAAGGTGAAGGTGGATATTTCAGTTATGTGAAACTGAACATCTACACACAAGATGAAGTTTGGCCTCTTCCATAGTTTGTTTGGATAGTATAAGTTTTCATGGGGCATGGTGGCACTTGACAATCGGTTGTACCATAGAAAATCTGGGCAATCATTCCAAAACTTGGATGAAATAAGTGGTTTATAGATACCAACATGGCGGGTGATGAAATTAGACACTAACTCTTCCCATAGAACTTAAAAGTTGGCATGAGAATCCCTCACTGTATTAGGCAAATTTAAACTCTATACGAGAGTTTCCAAAATGAGTTGGAATCATAAAAGTTTGTCTCCTGTGTTTGTCTTGGGAAGCAGGTCTTCGGAATTGTGAACTGGTGTGGGAAAGACACCATCACCAAATGACAAACCTCTCGATTGGCTGGGGTAATAGGAATGTGTACATGGTGTTCTGTGGTTCTCTCCATTCTCTGTAGCTCTTTCCAGTTAGTGTTAGTTGGAAAAAGGGCACTGAGCCCAAATCTCTGATTTTCAAGGTATCCCAGTGAGGACTTCTCATTTCAAGGTCAAGTATCATCCTTACTCTCACATTATTCAATTATACAATAATTGGTTGACCAAGCAATGCTGTCAAGCAATGCTGTCCTAGCATCTGAAGCCCATTGAATGGGGAGGAACAGCCACCATTTTAATCATTGGACCTTGTTGGGAACACATACTTACAAATGAAACTTGAATGTGATGTGGGGGCCTGGACTGACTTATGCACAGAGGTCTGATAGAGGATCGCCAATAGATGACATAGCACAAACGTTGATCAGAATACTGCACATCCTATTGCTGATATTTGCTCATCCAACAATCCACATTGATGAGGGATAATAGCTGAATATGATGGGTGGAGGATTTAAACTCTTTCATTTCTAGAAAATTGAATACTAGAGATTTCTACACATCCACAGGACTCTATGCTTATTTTAGGGCTACCTCTGTCCATTTCCTAGGAAGGAAAGATCCTTGGCTCTATACATTTAGAGAGCCAAGGTGGCGCAGTGGTTAGGGTGCAGTACTGCAGGCCACTTCAGCTGACTGTTATCTGCAGTTCAGCGGTTCTAATCTCACAGGCTCAAGGTTGACTCAGCCTTCCATCCTTCCGAGGTGGGTGAAATGAGGACCCAGACTGTGGGGGCGATATGCTGACTCTGTAAACCGCTTAGAGAGGGCTGAAAGCCCTATGAAGCAGTATATAAGTCTAACTGCTATTGCTATTGCTAAAGTACTTTTACTAGGAATAAAACTGAAAGCAAGCTCTGAGGCAAAGCATGGGAAAACAGCAACATGAAACAAACTGTACAGCCCAATCCTTCTTGTAGCACTGGTGAAATTCAGCAGGTTCTGACAGGTTCTGGAAAACTGGTAGCACAAATTTTGAGTAATTCAAAGACCTGGCAAATACCACCTCTGGCTGTCCCCAGAGTGGGGTGGGAATGGAGATTTTGCAATAGCCTTCCCCCAGGAGCGGGGAGGGAATGGGGATTTTGCAGTATCCTTCCCCTGGAGTGTGGTGGGAATTGAGATTTTGCAGTATCCTTCCCCCACCATGCCTACCAAGTCATGCCCACAGAACCGGTAGTACAAAAGTTTGAATTTCACCACTGCCTTGTAGCTAGGCAACCCAAGGCTATCATATACCAGAGCCAGCAAGAATGGCCTTGAAGAACAAAATCCAGGCCGTAATTACAAACCTGCAATGAAAAATTCCTCCCTGAGCTCTTCCCTCTTTTCTATGGCAGCCAGCAGCAGGCTAGATGACATTCCTCCCTCACCCAATAAAGGCTTTAGCCATACAGAGGAAATTTATACATAAACACACAGCACATCACATGAAAAACAGTGAGGGTTCTTAGGGGTATTTTCTATGAAAAATCTGGTGGTGTTTAGGTGCCTGGACATATTTAGCATCCACCCATAAAGACTGCGCAGGGGGAGAATGTTTCCAGGCAATGAGGTATTGGACTTTCCCTCTATGTTTCCTGGAATCTAAAATATCTTTAACTTCAAAATGCTGGTCCCCTTCAATCAAAGTGGGTAGAGGAGGCACATCATGTGCAGGGTGAAGGGGTGACACAGTTTCAGATTTCAATAAACTGTGGTGAAACACAGGGTCATGGAAGGAAAATAAGAGGGTGTGAGCAGGAGGCTGCCTACTTTAGTAGTGAAGTTAGCTTCTTCACACAAATGAGGTCATAATCAGGGGCTCTGCAGCATAGTAAGAAGCAAAATGTGGTCTTTAAGGACAGTTCATAAATGATAGTCTCTGGAAGAGCAACCTCCTGTGTAATTTGATTCTTTTTTAGATTTAGGGACTTTTTCTCTATGGATTTCATGATCTGACCGATAAACATGATAGACTCTTGTTGTGGTAATGGCGTCTGGGAAGGATGCATTGAACCACATCTCACAGACAAATGTAATGCAACCGTGTTTAGTAAGAGGAGGAATTCATGCATTTTGTTTGTGAGGCTTCTTGCATTAAGTAGTTTGCAGTTAAGGTCTGGAGTAGTGGGTCTGGAGGAAGTAAGGGGCGTGCGTGGCTAGTGTTGGATGTTGGGGTAGTGGTTATTGGGACATAAATCATAGGTCCCGCCTTTGATACAGTCTGTACGGTAGTCAATGTGTAGGTTAGTCTCTCCTGGGTCCTGTTGCCTTTTGAGCTCAGAGCGAAGCTCATGGGAGTGGACACATTGCAAAACACATTTAAGGTTCTTGGGCAACCCCAATTGTACAGCAACTGGATTATTACTTTAACAATGGGGAATGGGCCCATGTATTTAGGACCAAGTTTCTTAGATGGTTGGGTGGAATGTAAGTATTTTGTGGAGAGGTAGACTCTATCGCCTACTTTAAATTCCTTTGGCTTCACATGTTTTTCGCCAGCTTGTTTCTTATGTGCCTGCCTCAGAACTTTCCTTGGTTCTGTAGATTTAGAGAAAAGTACTTTTACTGGGAATAAAACTGAAAGCAGCAAAGGAAAACAGCAACTTGAAACTAACTGTACAGCCAACACCCCCCTTGTAACTAGGCAACCAGAGACTATCACCGTGATGGCAAACCTATGGCACTTGTGTCAGAGGTGGCACACAGAGCCCTCTCTGTGGGCATGTGCACTGTCACCAACTGCTCTTCCGGGTTCAGCCAGCAGGTCTTCGTTACTTCTCATTCCATTAATAGACCCCTTTAATTTCCTTACACTGGCAATAATGTGGAAGGCATTTTAGGGCATTATGTGCACAAGAAGATGTGCCTGAATATAATTTAGACTTCAGTATTAATCAGCTTTCTAACTGACTGATGCTACAAGCTCTGAAATAACAGGACTTAATATGGCGGCCAGCTTCTCTTCCACGTTCTGGTGTACACATGCGTACCAGAACCCAGAAGAGAGCAGCTGTCTGGTATGCATGCACACCCCAGAATGTGGAAGAGCAGCTGGTCATTGTGCACATGCGCACTAGCCAGCTGCTTTCTTCGGGGTCTTGGTGCTCCAGTGCATGCACACACACATGTGTGTGTGTGCGTGCGCGCGCACGCGCGCGCGCACACACACACACACACACACACAGAAAGAGGTTTCAGCACTCAATGCTGAAAAGGTTAGCCATCACTGGACTATCACATACCAGAGCCAACAAGAATGGCCTGAATCCAGGCCATAGTTGCAAACATGTAATGAAAAATCCCCAATTATCCCTCCCCCCTTTTCTATGGCAGTTAGTAGCAGGCTAGCTGACAGGATATATACTCCAAACCCCTGATAGTGAAACTAATACTTTAAAAAATTAACATGTTAAATATTTCAATTAAAAGGAACAATACAATACAATACAATATAATACAATACAATAGCAGAGTTGGAAGGGACCTTGGAGGTCTTTTAGTCCAAGCCCCTGCCTAGGCAGGAAACCCTATATCATTTCAAACAAATGGCTATCCAAGATCTTCTTAAAGGCTTCCAGTGTTGGGGCATTCACAACTTCTGGCAGCAACTTCTGTTCCACAAAATGAGAAGATGTCCTCATTCAAATTATAAACATCTTTAATATCAGGCTTTATTTCCATACAAGTCACTGAAACATAGTGGGGATAACTGAAAGACATGGAAAACAAAAGTCTGGGTAATTGTTGCAGACAAGAGGTATATTGTGACTAGACAGAGCCTTTGATGAATAATTATAAAATCGAGAAGATCTTCCCTCATTTCATGATATTTTAGAAATGTTCTAAATATACACAATAATATAAATGTGGCCTATCCCTGCATTAGTTTGAGATGTTTGTTTCTTAGAATATTTTCCCTACAATTAAGATGGGGCCTGAATAGGATAATGAAGCATTTGGGGAAAAAGATGCAAGCCAAGAGACCAGCCCCAGAGGCCAAGATGGAGAAGTTCTCCACAGCCACCATGGACTTTCCTTTGGTGCTCAGGTAGGTGGGGAGGAAGGTGATCCAAACACTGCAGAAGACCAGCATGCTAAAAGTAATGAACTTGGCTTCATTAAAGCCGTCAGGCAATTTCCTAGCCAAAAAGACCAAAGTGAAACTGATGAGGGCCAGGAAACCTAGGTAGGCGAGGACAGTATAAAACATTGAAGCTGAGCCTTCATTACATTCTAAGATGGCCTCCCCTACCAAGGAGCAGAAGTCCAAGTTGGGAAATGGGGACGCCTTTGCCAGCCAGGTGGCGCAAAGAATTGTTTGGACCAGGGGACAGGCTCTGACATTTTTCTAGCTTATCAAGAAGTAGGTAGTGGTCTACTTTGTCAAATGCCTTGCTGAAATCCAAATATGCTATATCCACAGTATTTCGCTGGTCCACCAATTTAGTCATTTTGTCAGAGAATAAAATAAGATTTGTTTGGCCTGTCTCTGTTTTTGACAAATCCATGTTGGATTCTGGTTATAAGTTTACTTGCTTCTAGGCAGATCCCTTTTTTTCAAAAACATCAAAAGTAATGTCCTAAAGATGCCAAAGGACAACCATGGCTTGGATGACAGAGAATCTCCATAGACATTCAAATGTAATGGTTAACCGGGATCTATAAAAAAAGCAGGAAGTATGTTGAGATTCTCAGTCATCCATGCCATGGGTGTCCCAACTGAGGAGACTGAGTGTCTAGTCTGGGGTCAGTGGCATTTCTCATGCACCAATAGATTCTGAACATCTTGGACCTTGGCATGAAAAGGAAGGCTTCTGACACTGAGCTACAGCATTTCTAAAAAAAGAATCATGAGGATTGAACTGAACATGAATGTCCATGGAAATCACTTTTTCCTGCTCTAATAATATCCTGGATTTCAAGCAGAAGTTCTTCCAAATCCCAATGTTCCATGGATCGGCTCTCTTTTAATTCAAATGTTTTTTTATGTTTATCATTTTATTGTTTATATGCTGCCAAGAATTGCATTATTGATGAGATGGGTGACATATATAGATACGCTCCCCTTCCTCTGAAAATTTATTTTCCTTACAGAGTTTTGAAGCTCATCTGCAGCTTCTCCACGTCAAAAATGTCATTCCCAGAATGTCTATAGAGATCCTCAGTCATCCAGATTATGGTTGTCTCAAAGGTGCTTTTTTCAAGAGGCAACTGGACTTTCTGTTTTTTTCTTTGAAGAAGCTTCTGGGATGAGAAGTGAAACATCTTCAAAGAAAAAGAGAAAGTTCAGTTGCCTCTTGAAAAAGGCACCTCAGGGTCATTCTCAGAGCTTCTATGACATGTTCAGGATGTTTACCAAAGCTACCTGCTCTTCTGCCATCAGCTCATCTGCTATAGGAAAGCATTATAATAAAAATAAAAAGGCAGGATACAAGTAAAATTAAAATACATTTGAACAGCAGTTTTTTGTCAGAGCTTTTTGGGAAACATGGCTCTCTCTGCTGATGAAAAAAAAGGTAACATTTTGGTTTCCCCATCCAGATTTTATTTCATGAGTGAAAATCAGAACAATCTCTGCTTTGAGTTCTGTCCAACCACAGCAGATTGGACACAGTGGGGCAGAACTCTTGGAATGAGTTCAACTTATTCTTGATACCTTCTTCTGGATTCCATTGAAATATATTTTTTGGTTTGAAACAGATTCCTAAAGTTGGGAATGTTCAACATCGATGAAAGAAGATGAAAATAGGGAGTTAGCTTTCCTCAAAGACCTGATAAGCTACCACAAAGAAGGTCAAGACTCGTTATCCATTGGTCTAGAAAGTAGGACATGGAATAATTGTTTTAGTTCTAGGAGTCAGATCTAACTGCAGATTGGGAAACCCTTCTTAAGTGTCTCTGCAGCCCCAACAATGGAACCAATTTCCTGAAGCAATGGTACACTAAAGCTTTCGTAGATGCTTCAAGTTGGATTCCTCTACTGAAGACAGGGTTAGATCAATGGTAGGATTCAAATAATTGAAGAACAAATTCTGTGCCCTGATGACCAGCTGGGTAGGTGTGGCTTGGTGGTCATGTGACTGGGTGGGTGTGACCTACTCAATGTCACTCACATCAATGGGCGTTTTGCCTTAGCTGTTACAATGAAATAAGGGTGCTAACCATTAGTTGAGAAGGTTACTGTTTTCATGTCTAGTAATTAATCAGTCTAACTGGAATTTCATGTGTGGTCCAAAGGTTTTGCACCTGACAGAAAATTTACAAAGACCTCTCTTGAGATAGGTACCATACTGCTCCTTGAACAGAAGCTAATAGTCCAGGAAGACCCCAGACTGCATAAGAGTCCTAATCATTAAAGTTCTATGTCATGCTGAACCAAAGATGAAAAATTCCACCTCTGAATGGACCAATCATGCACAGCTGCTTGTTTTTGCTAGGATTCCAACGGAGACCGTTCCTTCCCATCCAACCTTCATTCACTAGGGAAAAGACTTGATAGCACTGCTTGGTCAATTGGTGATTGAACAACTGAACATCGTCAGCATATGAATGATACCAGACCTCAAACTGAGAAGGCTTTCCAGATGCTCCCTGAAAGTCAATGGATTTGGCTCAACCTCTCCCTCCAACCAACCCTGAATGAAACCACCTTCAGATGAAGAAGAGACTCACATAACACTATAAACCCAATTCTTTGTTATCCCAGTTTCTAATTTCATCCCCTGCCACATGGTTATAAAAAGCTGGTTATTCCGTTCAAGTATTGGCATGATTGCTCACAGCTAAAGGCCACAACTTATTCTCATGTGCCACCAAACCCCATTAGCACTTATACTAGTTGACCAACTATGGCACAGATTAAACTCCATCTTATTTGCAAGGGGTCATTTCCATGGAGGTCAAATTTATAACTTCAACATGACTTCATCTCTTTTGTACTTTACAAGAAACACAAACATGTTTTTTTTCCATTCTGGTGTATGAGAAGTGATCACTAAATGGATAGAACAATTGCTCTTCCTCACAATTATCAGAAGAAGAGTAATTCTTAGTGCATCCCCTGTGGATTTCTAGATACAGCACCTTCCAAGATAAAACCTGCTACAAAAAATATGTCTGAGTTTTCCAGACGGGGGCCTGTCTTGCAAAGAGCTCACTCCTGGGTTTGAAGAGACTCAGATGCCTTTGTTTCCTCTATGATCAGGACCCAAACACAGGTAAAAGGAAACATTGTTGATATTGTTTGTATAAATTTGTCTTGGTGCCATCCAAGTGTCTGATCTGTTAAATTTCCAGTGGGATTTTAAACCTTCAAATCAGTTTCTGCAAAAAACTTCATTTCTGTTCTAGGAGGGAAGGTGATAAGACTAACCAGGCAGGAGTTATGCTTCTCCTGATGCTGATGCTCTTCTGGCTCCTGGTTCCAACTACAACAAAGAGGCTGCAAACCATGTGTGTGCACAGGGATTATATCCAGTTAGAGGAAAGTTACTATAGGCCTGGTGATCTCATTATTGGTGGGAATCTGCCCTTGGGAGCCAGTTTTGATTCTACTATCCCACACTTTAATAGAGTGAATCCTTTTTTACATAATGCGTAAGTTTCAGCTGGAGGATAAACATACATCTAAATGGTATTTTGCTTTAAATTCTGGACCGTTTTCACAAATACTTGTCATTTTTTCCACTGTCCTAGTAGACTATCCTATAGTGTATATAGCATTTTGTGCTTCTCTCAATAAAGTACTAAGCTCTTCAAATCGGCTGCACTTATCAATCTCTTCCCTAAGGAAATGATAAAAAATCAAACATGAAGAGGGTGTGTTGGAATAGTGAACACATCAAATTATAATATTAATCTGGGTAGTAACTTTGGGTGGAAAATTAAAAAGCTCAACCCTCTTCTAGTGTTCAGCAGTTATAAAAATCCTTCTCAGTGTTGGAATCAGCATTGCTGATGAATAATGGCCTTCAGTAAATCTATCAGGTGACCCTCACTGTAGTCCTGAACTCAGCAATGTTTACCACATCTGGAGAAGCTGCACCAAGAGAGACCCTAAATTATTATGGTGAAAGAGGAACAGTTGGGAAGGATTACAGCCACTGAAGGAAAGTAAACTTGGGAGAGATAATAGAAGGTTAAAAAAAGAGCCATTGATATGGGTGGAAATGCTTGTTTCCTTTCAGACAGTCATTCAACTTCAGAAAAGAAAGATCCTTTTAAAAAAAAACCCAATAAAATTTGGGTGTCACTGCCCCAACCAACAGTGAAGCAAGTTCTACCAGCACACAAGCTTTCCTGTAATGTTCCCCAGACTTTTCTCACTAAAGGCTTATGGAAAGCCACCCCCCCCCAGAAGAATGAAATATTTTGAGGGATATTCAGAAAAGGCAGAATATTATATTTCTCTAAATGAGAAATGGAGAAACATGTTTTTAGAGGCAGGAAGCAGATCTTTTGGGCCCATTAAAAAGATTGTGCCTGCCTATTCAGAAAGCAGCCCCAGTCTCCCTGTCCCCAAGCAGAAACTGGGGAAGCCATCTTTTAGAAATGCAGATTTGGTCATCCATTCAAGACAGGGTATTTTGAAACAGAGGCAGAATGGTAGGATTAGAGGCAGCCTAGAGAAGTCCAAAGCCCCTTCATGGCACCGCCTCCAGGGCAGTCCAAACTTCAACCAAATTAACTCAGAGAAGCACTTAAGATTTGCATTTCCTCTTTTGCCTATAGAGGTAGCTATGACTCCTACATAACCCCTACATGACCCCTATAGGAATCTGACCACAGCCAATGGAATATTAGAGAGCATGTTCATGCAGAGGAACAGGAAGCTCAAATAAAAAGCCCAGAAAAGGTATAAAACCCACCCACTCTCAACTCCATTTGGTCAGCTGCCCCAGAATCACAAATCGTGGTGGTTCTGATTCATCAATAATCCATCATTCCAATCAACGTCCATGTTTCCAGTGTCTTTCTCCCACCTTTGTCTTTCTCCCAGCTTGGAACTGAACCAGATGGATATTTCTCCCAACAGGCTCATGCCCAGTAACTACCAGCAGTTCCTTGCATTGATGTTTGCTGTCTCTGAGGTCAATAAGGATTTTCTTCTGCTCCCCAACATCACCCTTGGCTTCCACATCTATGGCCATTTCCAGAGGGAGATATCTCTTTTCTTAAACAGTCTCTCCATGCTCTCCTCACGAGGACAAGTGGTTCCAGGTTACAAATGTGATCATCGAGATACTCTGCTCTCCGTCATTGGTGGTCTCAATGCAAAATCTTCAAGGCTGATGGCCTCCATCTTCAGCATCTTTAAAGTCCCACAGGTTAGAGAGCTCCATTGCATACAGTACGGACTAGACAAGTACAGTACGGACTAGACAAGCACACTCAGAAGCAAAAGAAGTAGTTTTTTGTGGGAGGTGTCAGAAAATGAGCATGTGACTATTAGTATATTCTTTATTAAAGGGTAGCCATTGTTTTACTGCCATTTATTCTCTGTGTCAGGTTGATGATTTCTTCTCTTCTCTTCTGATGTACCACAACCAATCAAAATGTGTAACTGGTGTCAGGGCAATAAACCAAATAATGGTGACCCCTGATGTCAATTATCTAACTTTACTTTGTCTTTGAAAAAATAATCTCTTTTTCTCCAGCTCGGTGTTGGCTTTGAGTTCTCTCAGAGAGACAGAAGAGTTTATCCTTCCTTCTTCCAGATTAATCCCAAAGAATCTCCTCAGTATGTGGGATTAATCCAGTTGCTCCTGTATTTCCAGTGGAACTGGGTTGGGCTTGTGACCTCTGATGATGACAGAGGAGAACATTTTATTTCAACTTTGATGCCAATACTCAAGGAGAAGGACATCTGCCTGGTCTTCACTGAAATGGTGAAATTGGATTATATTCAAATGACAATGAGAAAGTTTCTTCTCAATTTCATGACCTGGTTTAAAACAGAAGTGTTCATTCTATTTGGAGACTTCAGTGTTTCTACCTGTGTAGTTGCAGCAGTAATTAATTATGAAAAAATAAAAAAGGCATCATTTAGGAAAGTTTGGATTTTAACTTCCCATTGGAAAGTTAGTGTGGAGGACTCTCAGGATGGATTGAACTACATAAAGTTTTTCCAAGGGGTCTTGCATTTCAGGGACCACTCCGGGGATGTCTCAGAATTCATCCACTTCCTCCTGTCTTTAGACCCCTTGAACCCGCAAGGAAATGTTTTTCTCCCTCCATGGTGGGAATTGATCTTTGGCTGCAAGATCCATGAATCAGGAAAGACCCCTCCACAGGGGGAAAAACAATGTACAGGAAAGGAGACTGTTCAGAATCTACCCAATTACACTTTTGAAAAAAGAATGACAGGAGAAAGTTACAATATCTACAATGCTATTTATGCTCTGGCACATGCTTTACATGCAATATTCCAAGCTCAACTGACCATGATGAGGCTTGGAAAGATGATCTCAAATGTCCAGTCATGGCAGGTAATTGCTCTTGGTTGTTACTCAGTCCAGAGATGTTTAGAGAGGAAGCTCCTCATATTAATTTCTTCAGTTACTCAATGTCCGCATGCTTCCATTTCAAGTCATCTTAAAACAGCAATTGTTTAAAACAGCTAAGAACAATATTTCATTGAAAGAGGGTAGAGGGGGAAAAGAGAAGTAAACCAAATCAGGAGTCCATAAGTTCCATAGAGGAAAGTCCTTTATAAAATCCTGAATAGTCATCAACATTTGCCCATGTTTGAGGAGAGGAAAGGACCATTCCAAGAGGAAGCATCAGCCCAAAGCAAGATAGCAATCCGGGTATGTTTGTGCAACAGATTTCAGCAGGTCAGTTGAAATCTTAGTGGGCATAAATACGGAACAAAGTTTTTTCTCAGAATATGCCCTGAACCCAGCTTGTAAAAATACACTCAATATGTTTTAATCTTGCGTTATGTTTCTGTGGCTTAGTGTCTTCTGTGAACTTGCCATTTTTGTTTAGATTTCCATTTGGTGCACTACTCAGCTTAATGTGTGAAAACAGATTTTGTTTAATAATGAATGGAAACTAACCAAGGATAGAAGCAACCTAGAACTAAGGAGAAATTTCATAACACTGAAAAGGGGAGCGGCTTTCCTTTAGAAGTTCTGAGTGCTCCATTGATGGAAGTGTTTAGGAAGAGACAGGACAGCCATTTGTCTGAAATTGTATAGGGTCTCCTGCTTAAGGATGGGGTTGGACTAGAAGACCTCCAAGGTTCCTTCCAACTCGGTTATTCTATGTTTCTTTGTCAACCACAGCACACAGCAGGATTCAAAGTGGTCCTAATGGGCTCCTGATCTGAAATCCATCAAGCAAATTTTGCATCAAAGGTTAAAATGTTGGACCTCTCTGAATAGTGAATTGACCAACCAGATCAGGTGCTTCCTTTCACATGTCCCACATGGTCAGATCTGGTCCTGTGTTCTGCTGTCTGACTATGAACTAGAGAATTTTCAATGATAGAAATTATTTATTGATAGAATGATAGAAATTGTGATAGAAATTATTTATTCACTTCTATAATTCATTTGACAATTAATAAAACTTGGAACAAAGTAACTATTTAAAAATGCAGGTAACCAAGTATTCAGGGAGGAAAATCCTATAATTAATTTTGGTGTATGTGTAAAATGTTTGAATGTCTTATATTTTAATTGAACTAGAGTCGTGTACCATGTGAAAATAGGATTTTTTTTTTGCAGTTTCAGAATTAAACATTTGATGTTGCTCCTGATTGTTCAGATCGTCACCAAGGGAACTCCTATAGCTTTTCATACATAAACCCATCTTCTCAAAATGGCCATTATGTGATGATAGATGACACAAAATCTCATTTATAGCTCTAACCAAATACTTATTTCTAAAGGTCTCTTTTCTTTCAGATTCTTGCCTATTTGAAGAATGTGCAGTTCAACAATAGTGCTGGAGATGAAATCTCCTTCTCAGAAGATGGACTGGGATCTGCTCGTTATGATCTTCTCAACTGGGTTTTCTTCCCCAATCGATCTTTTGTCCCCATGAAGGTTGGACAAGTAATTCCTGAGGCTCATCCAGGCCAGGATTTCTCCATTAACTCTGATGGAATCGTCTGGGCCACAAAGGTGAGGTATGATGAAATGATGTAAGTTAACAGAAAGATTCATTCTCTTCTGGAGATGCAGAACATCTTCCTAACTTGAAAAATAACCAATTGAGTCAGAAATCATGGCAATCTTTTGGTTAAAAATCTGCTTTGCATGTAACACATTTGAGGTCTGATGTGTGTCATTCCACAGAGGGTAAGGCTTCGGAGTATCATCTGCTTGAAATGCAGAATGCAATTACAGCAAGCAACGGTGAGTTCCTTGGACCATTGATGCTCAATTCATGGTTCTTTCTTTTAGAAATGCTGTAGTTCAGTCACAAGCCTTCCTCTGAAGGCTGAGATCCCAGTTCTAGTCTTCCACATTCATGAGTGTGTCGGGCCTGAATCCCTCAGGACCATTTTTGATTGCTGATTGAGAGTGGCAAAATATTTATTTAGAAAAAAAATCTGATATAAATAAGAAAGGGAAATAGGAATGGGAAAAGAATGAACGTAGCAGGTTCATTGCTTAGATCTTTTCAAGTATTTCTCTTTCAGAAGGTGCCCTTTGCCAGGTGTGGCATGAAGAGATGCCATGCAGGAGAAAGGAGAAGAGTTCCAGAGGGCAAGCAGGTTTGCTGCTACCAGTGTGATGCTTGTCCAGAAGGGACCATTTCTAATCAGACAGGTAGAGTTATTCTACCCACCCCTGGCTGTTCACATTGTCCAATTATAAATCATCCTTTTGTTTTGAGAACAGTTCATTTCTTTGTTGGACATTTTCAGCAATGACGTTGGTAGGTTTTTGGCTCTCACTGTCTGTCTCTGAAGTGTCTGCATTTTTTCTCACCCTTCCTTCCCAGTTCTTTGGCAAGTTGAATAGTGATAAGATTCAAACATTTTTTTAAAAAAAGTTCAATCTTGATATAACACAGACAACAAATGTAAATCTTCAAGGCTCAAGGAAGATGTTAAATAATGAAATCATTTTTATTTGTTATTGTTGTCATTTCTGATGAGAATGAGATGCACTCATATTTTTCAGCAGAACCTTTCAATAAGCTGTCCTGGTCAAAGAGGACACGTTTCCTAATCCTCAGCAATTGCTTGCAGGATAGATGTAGGGCACAAATTGTGAATCCCCAACTTGCATTTCTATTCATAAACTAACATCCAGCATGGAAAACTAACTTCGAATTTTGTCCTGGGGAAGTGGTGTGTGTGGTTAAGCTTTAATTTTATCATTTAGAGTGTGATTCTCCTGGCAGTTCTATCAGCCTCTGAGGAAATAGACCTGCCAGAGAATCCATCTATTTATGTCTCTTTAATAGAGTAGGAATGATCAAGGAAGTCTGAATGAACACATTTGAGGTACAAAGCAAAGAAGCTAAGGCAGGGATAATGTACACACAAACAAAACAACAGCATTCCTGGATATCAGATCTGTCAGTCTTCTATGGGTTCCAGTACAAAGTAGGGGGGGAAATCAACAGTAATCTCAGATTGAAAGCCACATTACTCATCTTAGTGCACAGTGAATGGATAACTGGAACTGAACAAATCCTTGTCTCTGGCTAATTTATCCCCAGGATCATCATCAATGAAGGATGATTTGCTCTTTTTGATGCCCCAAAAATTGCCCAGTGGGTTCTTTCATCACTTTCTTTGTGGGGAGGTCAACAGCAGAAAAGCAACAGGTGTATCACTTTTGTGGGAGGGATAATGTGCATAATAGTGTCTCAAGAAATCCTTAGACAAAAATTCTTTTTTATTGTATTGATTTTCTATTAAATTCATTTCTTAGTGCTTAAGAAACATCCTGTTGTCTGGGTATTTAATTTGCTTAACAATGCAGATTACATTCTTTATCTCCACTCCTTTTTTCCAACCATTGGTAAATAAATTCCATGTTTGATAATAATGTACATCCTCTTTCTTTTTAATTTTCAATGTCAATCTATCCATTTCTGCACAATCTAGTATCTTCTTGACTTTTTCTTCATCTTGTGGTACACCTTCATTTTTCCAGTATTGTGTGAAAATAATTCTCACTGCTGTTAAGACATGTAATATTAAATACATATTTTGATCATATTTTTCTGATATTATACCTAATAAAAACAATTCAAGTTTAAAATCTACAAAGATTCTTGATTTCAGATGCAGCTCACTGTGAACCCTGCCTAGAAGACCAATATCCCAACAAGGACAAGGACCAATGCATTGCAAAGAAGATCCACTTCCTCTCCTATCAAGAGACCCTGGGATGCATTTTAGTTTTTCTTGCTCTTTTTCTTTCAGTGATCACTTCTGCAGTCCTGGTGATTTTCTATAAACATCATGACACACCAATCGTCAAAGCCAACAACCGAGATCTCACCTACATCCTCCTAGTCTCCCTCCTCCTCTGCTTCCTCTGCTCCTTCCTCTTCATTGGTCAACCTGGGAAGATCATGTGTCTCTTCCAACAATCTGCCTTTGCCACTCTCTTTGCCCTCGTAATTTCCTCTGTGTTGGCAAAGACTGTCATGGTGGTTCTGGCCTTCATGGCTACAAAGCCAGGAAACAAGGCAAGGAAACTCTTAGGAAAACCACTGACCAACTCCATTGTCATAGCCTGTCCCCTGGTCCAAGCACTTATTTGTGCCACATGGCTGGGAACCTTTCCCCCTTTTCCTAACTTGGACTTCCAGTCCTTGTTTGGAGAAATTATCTTGGAATGTAAGCAAGGCTCAGGTTTCATGTTTTATGGTGTCCTCTCTTACTTAGGAATGTTGGCCCTCATTAGTTTCACAGTGGCATTTCTAGCTAGGAAATTGCCCGACAGCTTTAATGAGGCCAAGTTCATTACTTTCAGCATGCTGGTCTTTTGCAGTGTTTGGATCTCCTTCCTCCCCACTTACCTGAGCACCAAAGGGAAGTCCATGGTGGCTGTGGAGATCTTCTCCATTTTGACCTCTGGAGCTGCTCTCTTGGCATGTATCTTTTTCCCCAAATGCTACATTTTTCTTCTGAGACCCGATCTGAATAGGAGAGAAAATTTAGTAAGAAGCAAGAATTTGTAACTCATGGAAGAATCAGCTTCATTTATATTTGTCTTTGAGCGATGTTTAAAATATTTATGATTTCTAAAAAAAAAAAGGGATGGCATCGAAGAGGAATTTCTCCATTAAATATTCCTAGTTCCACTTTACATGTGGTCAACCGCAAGCACCCACTTTATCATGTCTTCAAAGTATTCTCATGTTGTCCAGTGCCTAATGTGGATGGAAAACTAGTTATTAAAGATGTATTCATTATTTCACGGAGGACATTTTCTCATTCTATTGTGTTTAATTTAATTATTTTTTTAAAAAATGGTGTTTCAGAGAGTTGGTATGAGTGCTTTTAAGCATGTATGGTTATTTCCTTAGATGTCTGAGGCATCTCTACCAGTTCTACACCTGTATTCAGTTATTTTTAATAACATCTCCCTTTCCATAAAATGGCCTCTTGTGTGAGTAACAGAAACATAGGAGGAATGTGTGTGAATTGGCCCATAGAATAGAAAACTTGAATTCTTTGGTTTTCAATCAACTTTATTAAAATGCCTATGGCAATGTAACTGAAATACTTCAGTTTACTAAGAGTATATTTCTCTGTTGAAGATAGTAACAATAGGAGAGTGGCAACATAATTGGTAGTTTGTTAATTGTGGATATGTATGATTATATCATCTATTTCTCATGCATATATCATTTTCTGCTCCCTTCTCAAATGTATGAATATGGCTGCATCCTTTGATCCTCAAGCATCCACTATTCTCTGGAGAAAATTTATCCTGGGCAAACTCTTAATAAACAATATTGCTGAGAGACTTGATTATTGTTTTTTAGCCCTGCATTTGAAGCCTGAAGGCTGAAGCAAATGTAATAGCTACATAAACATTGCAGATAGTCCTTGTTCAGCTACAATGATGAAATTACTTACTTTTCAACCCATCACATTGATGAGAATGGTGCAATTGGCTTCAGTTGCCTTTCCCCGGCCACCTCACCCCAGCCTCCCCTTTTCAGCTAACCCACCATGGCCACATCTCTCAATCAGTCCCCAAAAGACCAAAAGAGACACCTAGATGACAATTGCTGCCCTTAGGCTACAGCAACAGAAATTTGCAAGTCTTGCCAAAAAAGTGCAATTAATATCCCGAGATATTTCCTCAAATTACATTTCTGCATGGTGCCACTACTCCCAAGAAGCACTCATATTATCTGATTTATCTATTATCAAACTACAGCATAAGCAAAAATCCATCTTGTGTGCAGGGGTTCCTTTCATGTAGGTCACCTACACAGTTTCTCCTTGACTCCATCTACTCTATTCATTACATGAAGAGACACAAACATGTTTTCCATTCTTCTGCATGAAGAGAAGCTGTTGCTAAGGGGATGGGACAATGGCTTTTCCTTGCAATTATCAGAAGAACAGGCATTCTTCATGTATCCCCTGTGGATTTCTAGACACAAAGATCTTCCAGGATAAAATTTGCTTTAAAAAATATCTCTGAGTTCACCAGCTGGGGGGCAGAACGTGTCACCTTAGACAGTCTTGCAAAGAGCTCACTCCTGGGTTTGAAGAGACTCACATGCCTTTGTTTCATCTATGGTCACAGCCCAAAAACAGGTAAGAGGCAGCATGGTTGCTATAAATTTCTACTGGTGCCATCCAGGTGGCACAGGTGGTGTTGATCTGTGAATGTTCCAGTGTGATTTCAGGAGCAACCTTCAAATCTGTTTCTGCATAAACCTTGATTTCTGTTCTAGGAGGGAAGGTGATAAGAATGACAGGCAGGAGTCATGCTGCTTCTGCTGCTAATGTTTTTCTGGCTCCTGGCTCCAAATACAGCAAAGAGGCTACAAACCATTTGTGTGTTCAGGAATTATATAGACTTATTTGAAAGCTACTATAGTCCTGGTGATCTCATTATTGGTGGGAATTTGCCCTTGGGAAGCATTTTAGAGTCTCTTGTCCGAGACTTTACTACACCGAATGTTCGTCGACGGATCACGTACGTTTCAGCTGAAGGAGAAACACAGAGATAAATCATTTCTTTGCTTTAAATTCTGGAACTCCTTCCTTTTAGTATATACTACTTCTAGTATATTGAATTGTCCTGGTGTAGTCCACATTTTGTGCTTTTCTCAATAAATTAGCCAGCTCTTAAAATAAGCTGGAATTCTCAATCTCTTCCTCAGGAAGATGATTAACAACAGAAATGCAGAGGGAAGCTGTGCTGGTCTAGTGAAAAAGTCAAATCATAATATTAATGTGACCAATTTGTTGGGGTAGGAAAGTCAAATAAAAGCTCAGCACTCTTCAAGAGTTCAGGAGTTACAAATATCCCTCTCAGTGTTGGAATCAGCATTGCTCATGTATAATGGCCTTCAGTAAATCTATGAGTTGACCTCAACTGTAGTCCTGTGCTCAGCAATGTTTACATCATCCGAAGAAGCTGCTCCAAGAGAGACATTTAATAATTATGGTGAAAGGGGAGCAGTTGGAAAGGATTGCAGCCACTGCAGCAAAGTGAATATGGCAGAGATGTTAGAGAATATGAAACAGCCCATGATACCTATGCAAAGGCTTCTCTCCTTTCTCAAAAAGTCACCCAACTTTAGCCAAGGGAAATCCTATAGAAACAAAAAAACCAACCCAATGAAATTTGGGAGTTTCTGTCCCAAAACTTTCCCCCAAAGAATGAAGCAAATTTTAAAGCCATGCACAAGTTTTCCTCTAAAGTTCTCCAATGTTTCTCTCACTACAGACTAATCTCCAGTAGCTACCAGCAGTTCCTTGCATTGGTGTTTGCTGTCTCTGAGGTCAATAAGGATTTTCTTCTGCTCCCCAACATCACTCTTGGCTTCCACAACTATGGCCATTTCAAGAGAGAGATCAATATTTTCTTAAACAGCCTCTCCATTCTCTCCACACGAGGCCAAGTGGTTCCAGGTTACAAATGTAACCTTCAGGACACTCTGCTGTCCGTCATTGGTGGTCTCAGTGCCAAGTCCTCAAGGCTGATGGCCCCCATCTTCAGCATCTTTAAGGTCCCACAGGTAAGAGAGCTCTCTTGGATACAGTATGGAATAGACAAAGATCAAAAGTCAAAGATGAAAATAAAAATAGGTTTTTTTTTGGGGGGGGGAATAATGAACTTGTGACTCTTAGTTTATTATTTATTAAAGGGTAGCCTTCATTTTAACACCATTTATTCTCTGTATCAGTTTGTTAGTGTCTTCCCTTGTCTTCTGATGTACCACAACCATTAAAATTGGCTAAAAAGGGAAGAAGATTAAGTTTGCCAGTCAAAGAGAGTCAACCTGACTGTGAGAGCAATCAACCACACCATGGTAACTACTAAAGTCAGCATAAACCTTTTTCTTTTTCTTTGAAAAAAAAATCTCTTTTTCTCCAGCTTGGTGTTGGCTTTGAGTTCTCTCAGGGAGAGAGAAGAGTTTATCCTTCCTTCTTCCGGATCAATCCCAAGGAATCTCCTCAGTATGTGGGTTTAGTCCAGCTGCTCCTGTATTTCCAGTGGAACTGGGTTGGGCTTTTGGCCCCTGAAGATGACAGGGGAGAACGTTTTGTTTCAACTCTGACACCAATGCTCCAGGAGAAGGAGATCTGCCTGGCCTTCACTCTAATGATGAAAGTGGATAAAATCTTTATGAAAAAGTTAATTCTCAATTTCCATACCTGGTTTAAAAAAGCAGAAGTGTTTATTCTCTTTGGAGATTCACATACTACCTCTACAACAGGGGCATTGTATATTTTGGAAAAATTCAAAAAAGTATCACTTAGGAAAGTTTGTATTTTTACTTCCCATTGGAAACTTGGTGTGGACAGACCTGAATACACATTGCAATATATAAAGTTTTTTCATGGGGTCTTGCATTTTAGAGACCACTCTGGGGATGTCTCAGAATTCACCCACTTCCTCCTGTCTTTAGACCCCTTGAACCCCCAAGGAGATTTCTTTCTCCCTCGATGGTGGGAATATGTCTTTGGCTGCAAGATCCATAAATCAGGAAAGATCCCTCCAAAGGCTGAAAAACAATGTACAGGAAAGGAGAATGTGCAGAATCTGCCCAATTATGCTTTTGAAAGGAGGATGACAGGACTAAGTTACAGTATCTACAATGCTGTTTGTGCTCTGGCACATGCTTTACATGCAATGCATAGATCCAGAGCTCAACTGACCATGAAGAGGCTTGGAAAGAGGATCTCAAATATCCAGTCATGGCAGGTAATTTCTGTGGCTCTTGACTCAATCTGCATAGTTCGGAAGCTCCACATATGAATTTCTTCAGTTCCTGATTAAATGTCTGCATACTCCCATATGAATTCACCTGAGACCCTACCCTTTTTCTTGAGTTTAGTGTTTGTTGTGTTACTCAGCTTATTGTGTGAAAACAGCTTCTGATTAATAATGGATGGAAACTAATCAAGGAGAGAAGCAACCTAGAACTAAGGAGAAATTTCTTAAGGAAGAATTTACCTTTAGAAGTCGTAGGTTCCCAATTGTTGGAGTCAGATAAGAAGAGACAGGATAGTTACTTATCTTAAAGAGCATCTGTTGTTTGAGCAGGGGATAGACTAGAAGACTTTCAGTGTCCCTTCCAATACTGTGATTCTGTTTCTATGACAACCACAATACAGAGCAAGATTCAAAGTGGTCCTAATGGGTTCCTGGTATGAAATTCATCAGAATGTTCTGCATCAAAGGCTAAAATTTTGGACCTCTCTGAACAGTGAAGTGACCAACCAGGTCAGATGCTTCCTTCCACATGGCCCAGTAGATCAAACCTTGTTCCTGCACTCTTCTGCCTTTGTCAATGAGCCAGAGAAAATCAGTGGAATTTTCCATGGTTCTGATAGAAATGATTTAGTCACTTCAAACTAATTAATCAAATTAATTTATCAGTTAATATGACCATAGGACAAAGTAGCTATTGGAAAGTGCATGTGGCCAAGTATCACGGGGAAAATCCTAAAATTGAATTTTGATTGTGGAACTAAAATTTTTGGGTGTTGGTGAAATTGGAGTTGGAAACCATGCCCAGTGATAAAGGGAAAAGTTTTAGTTTCAGAGTTAAATACACCTGATTTTTCAGATGGTCACCATGAGATAGAAGTTGCTTCTGAAATATAAACCCGTCTTCTCAAGATGGCCATTATGTGATGATAGAAGCCATGATGTTTCATTTGCTTTCTAGTGCGAATACTTCAATTTCTGAAAGTCTGCTTTCTTTCAGATTCTTCCCTATTTGAGGAATGTGCAGTTCAACCACAGTGCTGGAGATGAAGTCTCCTTCTCAGAAGATGGACTGAGATCTGCACATTATGATCTTCTCAACTGGGTTCTCTTCCCCAATCAATCTTTTATTCCCATAAAAGTTGGCCAAGTAAATCCTGAGGCTTCCCCAGGCCAGGATTTCACTCTTAACTCTGATGGAATCGTCTGGGCCACAAAGGTAGCTGCAAGGAAATTTTGTAAATTCAGGGAAAGATTCGTTCTCTACCTGAAATGCAAAACATCTTCCTAACTTGAAAAATTATCAGTCGAGTCAGAAATTATGACAGTCATTTGGTGAAAATTCTGTTTTGCATGTAACACACACATACAATACATACACAGAGCTTAGGCTAGGGAACAATTTCTGCTTGAAATGCAGGATGCAAGTACAGCAAGCAATAGTGATTTCCATGGACCATTTCTGCTCAGTTGTATCCTCATGGTTCTTTCTTTTAGAAATGCTGTAGTTCAGTCACAAGCCTTCCTCTGCAGGATGAAACCCCAGTTCCAATCTCCAGCATCTATTGATGTCTCAGGAATGCCAGTGGCCTGAATCCCTCAGGAGGTCTTCCATATTTCTGATGGACATTGGCAATGTATCTTTTTAGAAGAGAATCTGAACATAGAAGTAGGAATGGGGAAAAGAATGAATGCAGCAGGTTCATTTTTTAAGTAATTTCAAGTATTTCTCTTTCAGACCATCCCCTTTGCTAGGTGTGGCAGGAAGAGATGCCATGCAGGAGAGAGGAGAAGGGTTCCAGAGGGAGAGCAGGTTTGCTGCTATCAGTGTGACACTTGTCCAGAAGGGACCATTTCTAATCAGACAGGTAGATCATGAAATTTCAGGTATCAAGAAAGACATTTATTAAATCAATATATTTTTATTATTGTGTCATTTTTGTTAAAATTGAGATGCACTCATACTTTTCTATTGATCTAAATTGCCCTGGCCCCAGAGGCCACCTTTCCCGATACTCAGCAAGGATAGTTTTAGGGTACAATTTATCAATCCCCAATTTCCATTTCTGCTTCTATAGCTGTGTAAAAAAGTCCTGCACGCTTTCGGTTTTAAGCTGTATTTATATGTTTAATCAACTTTTCACTTATAGAAACCACACAAAATTAATACTTTGATGAAAATTTCTGTAGTCGGATTGAGATGCATAATTTGTATTAATATAACCAAAATCTTTTAAAGGTTTTGAGTGAGTTTATGTGCTAAAACAAACACAACTTGAATTTTCGAGAATGTTAGAATCGAAAGTTGCCAGTCAGCAGCGAGCTTTGGCTGACCAATCAAAATGCACAGAGGCTAAATCTATGAGCCAATCAATGTTGTCATACTCTATGACTATAAATAGGCATGAAAAGCATTGAGAAATTTAATTTAGCTCTGGCTGCAGGCAAGGATGAAGGCCTTTGCTTTCACCAGTACTGAGCAGTGGCATCACATCATTGAGCTTCATGAAGAGGGTTACTCAGGTACAAAAATAGCCAAGAGAGTGAAATGCCATCGCACACAGAGCAGAGTGGTTGAAAAATACCAAATAACTGGTTCAGTTGATGATAGGCTCCATTTTGGAAGAACAAGAAAGTCGACAAAACGGCAAGATCGGGCTCTGCAACGCATTTTGATGGCTGACAGGAAGCTCACCTCACCTCAGAATACAAGAATTTGGGGTGAAGCATGTGATGTAAAAGTGTGCACAAGCACAGTGCATCGCAGGCTGCTTGCCAGAGGGATCAAAGGCTGCAGGGCTTGAAGTAAACCTTTGCTCACAGATGCTTACCACTCTCTTCACTGTGCATGGGCCAAGAAATATGCCAAGTGGACCAACGAACAGTGGACTAAGGTCATCTTCAGTGATGAGAGCAATTTCTACTTGACTGGGAATCAGTGTAATAAATATGTCAGAAGATTTCCAGCTGAAAAATTTAGGCCATACTCCCTGAATCTATCTGTGAAGCATCCATTGCACATGATGATCTGGGGCTGTATCGCGGCTTCTGGTATAAGTCGGATACAAATTGAATTCCAAGCAGTATGTTGAAGTCCTGGAAAAGACCATGCTTCCTTCATCTCAGCAACTTGTAGGGAAGGATTTTACTTCCAGGATGACAATATTTCTTGTCATCGAGTCAAGTCCGTCCAGCAGTGGATGAAGAAGCATGGTGTTCGATTCCTGGATTGGCCAGCTCAGAGCTGGGATTTGAACCCAGTTGAGAACTTGTGGGCCAAGATTGATTATGAAATAAGCAAGAAGCATCCAAAGACCAAGCAGGAACTGATTGAATCCATTATTGCAGCCTGGCACCACATTGTCACCAAAGATCATGTGCAAAGGCTTATACAGTCTATGTCGAAGTGATGCCGCCTGGTGATAAGCAATAAGGGCTGGCCAATTTCATATTAGTAACCATGTTTGGTTACCTAAATGGTCCTTCACCTCCAATTGTGAAACACAACTTTCAGTCTTTTCCTCAGGAAGTGGGGCATGTGGTCTAAGCTTTTATTTGATCATTTAAAGTGTGCTTCTTCCAGCAGCTCTATCAAGCTCTGAGGAAATAGACCTGCCAGAGAAAGAGGAGATCCACCTATTTATGCCTCTTTGATAGAGGGAGAGAGAAAAAGACTGAATGAACAGATTTGTTGTACAAAGCAGAGAGATTACGGCTATAAAGTTAAGGGATGATGTACAAAGAAAACATCAACATTCCTGGATAAGTCTGTCTTCTATGTGTTCCATTATAAAATTGGAGGGGGGGATGGGAGAGGCAGGAATATCAGACTGAAAGCCACATTACTCATGGAAGTGAACAATGAATGGATACTGGAACTGAATAACACAAAACATTCTCTCTGGCTAATCTATCCCCAGGATCATCATGCACTTAAGATGGTTTGCCCTTTTTGATGTTCCATAAATAGCACAGTGTGTTCTTTCATCACTCCCTTTGTGTGTAGGGCAATAGCAGAAAGGCAGGGATAATACATATGGTAGTTGCTCAAGAAATCCTTAAACAAAGACTTTTGATTTCAGATGCAGCTCACTGTGAACCCTGCCCAGAAGACCAATATCCCAACAAGAACAAGGACCAATGCATTGCCAAAAAGATCCATTTCCTTTCCTATCAAGACACCCTGGGATACACATTAGTTTTTCTTGCTCTTTTCCTCTCTGTGATCACTTCTGCAGTCCTGGTGATTTTCTATAAACATCATGACACACCAATTGTCAAGGCCAACAACCAAGATCTCACTTACCTCCTCCTGGTCTCCCTCTTGCTCTGCTTCCTTTGCTCCTTCCTCTTCATTGGTCAGCCAGGGAAGATCACTTGTCTCCTCCAACAATCTGCCTTTGCCATTCTCTTTTCCCTTGCAGTTTCCTCTGTTTTGGCAAAAACTGTCACGGTGGTTTTGGCCTTCATGGCAACCAAGCCAGGGAACAGGACAAGGAAACTCTTAGGAAAACGACTGACCAATTCCATTGTCTTAGCCTGTCCTCTGCTCCAAGCAGTTCTTTGTGCCACCTGGCTGGGAACTTCTCCCCCATTTCTTAACTTGGATTTCTACTCCTTGCTTGGAGAAATTATCTTGGAATGTAAGCAAGGCTCAGCTTTAATGTTTTACATTGTCCTTGCCTACCTAGGTCTTCTGGCCTTTGTCAGTTTCTCAGTGGCATTTCTTGCTAGGAAATTGCCTGATATTTTTAATGAAGCCAAGTTCATTACTTTTAGCATGCTGGTCTTTTGCAGTGTTTGGATCTCCTTCCTCCCTACCTACCTGAGTACCAAAGGGAAATCCATGGTGGCTGTGGAGATCTTCTCCATTTTGGCCTCTGGAGCTGCTCTCTTGGCTTGTATCTTTTTCCCCAAATGCTACATTATTCTGATGAGGCCCGATCTAAATTGCAGAGAAAATATAGTAAGAAACAAAAATTTGTAATTAATTCAGGGTGTTGCCTCATTTATATTTCTCTTCATTGTATGTTTAGAATGCGATAAGATTTTAATAAATGATGATGTGAAGTAGAAATTTGTCCATCAAAGAATTTATTATTAAGTTCTGCAATTACTTACAATATTCCTGTGGTCAGTTTTTTTTTTAGCATGTTTTAAAATTGTCCTTAGTGAGGTCCATTGCCCTGTATGGAAGGAAAACTTGTTATTAATGATGTGGTTATTATTTCGGATATTTCTAAATTTATATATCAACAGAACAAACCCCAAATTAACTTTAAAATACTGCAAGATGCTAAAGAAAAGGGAGGGTTGTGTTTATCAGACCTGAAATTGTATTTTGAGGCATGTTGTTTGGCTTGGTTAAAAGTGTGGGTGAACCTCCAGAATAGCAATAGCAATAGCAGTAGACTTATATACCGCTTCATAGGGCTTTCAGCCCTCTCTAAGCGGTTTACAGAGAGTCAGCATATTGCCCGCAACAATCTGGGTCCTCATTTTACCCACCTCGGAAGGATGGAAGGCTGAGTCAACCCTGAGCCGGTGGGATTTGAACCGCTGAACTGCTGATCTAGCAGTAGCCTGCAGTGCTGCATTTAACCACTGCGCCACCTCGGCTCTCTCTTGAAGTCTACTTGAATTAGAGGGCCACAAATTAAGGTTTGGATGGCACGGTTATTTATGGTATGATAAAATTAAAGTTAATGTTGATTTTAAAAATCACTTTGCTAGAATATTCATACTAAGTGTTTGGAATAATTATACAACAAAGTTATATACGTAGTTTCCTTTTTGGGTATCCCCCTATGAAGCTTTTTAAAGAAAAGAAATGGTGTTGAAACCAGACTGGTGGACGAATAGTAACATAATTTCTTCAAACTCTACATTAAAGTTGAGGGAAGAACGTGAATTAGAGGGTTATATTTATCATTGGTTTACATATCAAGAACTCAAAGAATGGTTTAAATCAAATAAAAAGAGTTGTGGGTGTCAGCACTTCTTCATTGGATAATCAGGAAAGAAAACCACAAGACTCCATTGATAGAAATCAAGTGTACTTTTACTAATTATAAATGAACAGAAGCATAGCAAAGCGAAGTCTGATTATTTAGGCGCGAAAGCAAATGATATATAGAATAACCCATTCCCCACCCCTTGGCATCCCATGCACAGTCCAATCATAATTCTCCCAAGTGTCAGGTGCGAGATAACTTCGAAAGGCATCACCAAGATGGAATGTCAGTGCCGTTGGCCTTGGCGGGAAACCTCCTCCGCATGCGCAGTAAGACGGGCAGTAGAAACTCCAGAATCTTCCTCCAGCACAATTAGTAGTCCCCTCCCAAATACCATGTCCCCCCTCCCCGTTTCAATGGCAGCCGAAGCAGCAGCAAAGCAGAGGCTGACAGTGGGTTTTTGCTAAATTCATTTTGCTAAAAATGAATAAGAAATCTTACTGTCTGGTTGTGATGAGCATATTATTGCTAAGATTTATAAAATGTTATTGAGATTCTATTTGGAAAGTGAACATGTTAAACATTGTATGATTCACTGGGCAAGGAATTTTGGATATAATGTGATTCTTGAACAATGGAAAAATATATGGATGAAAAGTTTAAAATTTACACTAGACTATAATTTAAAATAAGAATTGTATAAGATGATGTACTGCTGGCATTTAACACCACATAAGTTGTCCAGAATGTATAAAGGTATTTCAAATGAATGTTGGAAGTGTAAAAGAAAGAAGGAACTTTTGACCATTTATGGTGGACATGTGACAAAGCAAAGAAATTTTGGAGTAAGATCCATATTATAATACAGAATAGACTTAATATGAAAATAAAAATGACACCAGAAACTTTCCCTTTGGGAAAAAGAACTTGGAGGAAAAAAAATGATCTTATATATGTTGACAGTAGCAATATTATACAAACAAAAATGGAAGGAGACTTAGATTCCCAGTATGGATGAATGGCTACAGAAGCTGATGGAGTTGGCAGAAGTGGCAAAATTGATTATTTTGGTTAAAGGAAAGAATATAAGTACCTTTGTTTCCACATGGAGACCATTTCTGAACTTTGTGCTTGAGGTGGAAAAAAATGAAACTTTGATTTGGGGATTGAACAATTAGATTGATATGTTTTTATTGAAATGGCTAGATTATATTATTAGGGAAAAACAAAAAGTTGTAGTTTGATGTTAATGCTTTATTTTTACTGCAACAGAGGGATCCAGAAGTCTATGTTTCTTCTTTTCTTTTCCTCAATTTCTCCTTCTCTCCCCCCTTCCCCCTCTACGGTGTCTTCCTATTTACTTTTTTATTTTGTATTTTATCTTATAACCTAATAAAAATGTGAAACTGGAAAAAAGATTCATGTTTATTATTTCAAGGAGGAAATTTTCTTATTTTGTTCGTTATTTTATTTAGTTTATTTTTAAGGTAGTGCATTAAGTGATTGTGCTCAATATCAGTGTTTCTATTCATATATGGCTGGTTCCTTAGATGTTTGAGGCTTTATAGAACTTTATAGTACATTATTCAATTGTGTTTGAAGTAGCAGAGTTTAAATCCCCCTCACATCCAGATCTGCAGTAGGGCCTCATCAAGGTTGGACAGAATTTCCCTGAGAGGAATGAGCAAAGAATGTCATCATTGTATGCAGTATGTTCATCATCTCTTGTAACATTTCATCTCTTGGTCTTCCTTGGTAAACTACACTGTTCTATGAGATCTGTATGCACAGAAGGTCTTCACAAGAATCCTTCTATCCATGCCCAACATCACAACCACATTTCTTTAATGAGGACAAGTTCTCAGCAATGTCATTCAAGGTATGACAAGGAATGACAGTCATCAAAGTCAGGAGGAGCTATCAATCAGAGTCCTGGGACATGTCATTTAATCCTGGGTAGGGCACAATTGGTATCTTGGTGATAACATCTCCATTTCCATCTGGTGGCCTCTCGTGTGAGAAAGAGAAGCATAGGAAGAATGTGTGCAAATTGTCCCATAAAATATCAAAATCCAATTCTCTGGTTTTCAATAAAGCTTTATCAAAATTTCTATGACAATGTAACTGAAATATTTCTTTTATTAAGAGAATATTTCTCTGTTGAAGATAGTAACAATAGGAAAGTGGCAACATAATTGGTAGTTTGTTAATTGTGGATATGTATGATTATATCATCTATTCCTTATGCATATATCATTTTCTGCTCCCTTCTCAAATGTACGAATATGGCTGCATCCTTTGATCTTCAAGAGTTCTTCCCACTATTCTCTGGAGAAAATTTATCCTACAATACTGCTGAGAGACTTGATTATTGTTTTTTAGCCCTGCATTTGAAGCCTGAAGGCTGAAGCAAATGTAATAGGTACATAAACATTGCAGATAGTCCTTGTTCAGCTACAATGATGAAATAGTTACTTTTCAACCCATCACAGTGCTGGGAATGGGACAATTGGCTGCACTCGCCTTTCCCCAGCCACTTCAACCAGTCTCCCCATTTCAGCTAACCCACCATGGCCACCCATCCCCATAAGTCCCATCCTGGTATCCCCTCCCTACCACCACCACCCCCGATTCTCCCTAACAACCACTCCCCAGCCACCCTCCCATCACTGCCTCACTCTTGCCGATTCACTACAGTACAAATTGCCCTGGCAGATTTGCAACACAGGACAATTAGCCCTGCTTGTCTCAACTGTTCCCAGGCTAAAGCCATTCCCAGAAGGTCCTTCTCACTGCAACAATCGCCTCCTCCTCTACTGACTCCTGGAATTGGAGCCCATTCCTCATTTTTTCATCCCCTCCCATATGAGAATCACTCTCAGCAAAGAGGGACAGGGGCCATGTTAGTAAGAGGCTCTATGTAAGATCTGCCATAAAGGAAGAAAGCAGGGAGATAAGGAAAGGGGAAGGACAGGAAAGAGAAGTGCCAATCAAAGACAATGACTGAATGATCCAAGGACACAGGCATGGCAATCAATTGCAAAGGGCCACCTCATAGGCTCCAAACTTTAGAAACCAGAACAGCTCATTTTAACCTCCTTGGACACAAACAAGATGACCTATGTGGGAGGACCTGGGTGTCATCCAAAGTTAAATCAGAGTCCAAGGCAAAATATTGCTCAAAGGTCCAATTTATTAAGAGACCCATGTTGGCACATCTGGGAAAACCCGAATCCCCACCCAGTTGAAAGTTCATGATCTTGCCCCCACACCCACAAGTCCATCCCATGGTCCAATCTCCCACTGCCGTGCTGGCAGTTCCACCCATCCAGTTCTGGTCAGGTGCATCCAAAGGATGACCTTGGATTCTAGAAAGGAATTTGATTTTGGCCACATAGCATTTAACTCCATCCAACTCCCCCCTCTCATTTTCCCACAATAGAAATGGCATAGTAAAATAAAAGTGTGGCAGGCCAAAGATCCAAAAGGAATATGGCTGCAGGGCTGACACTGGGATTATGGAAAATTACCTGATTTATGTAAGAATCTTCAGATCTGGCTTGGCTTATGCTGTAACCACTTGACTTTTAATAAAAGTACATCCAACTCTACAAATAGAGTCAAGGATTTTTCTTTCCTAAATGTCTAAGCTGGGACAGGCCTGCCATTCTGTCACCAGCAAGGCTAGCAAAGGTATTATAGAATCTTTGGTCCCATCTGGAGACCCATAGATGATGCTTCCTAAATTAGAGGCTCTGTCACTCCAGGAGAGATTGAGAGTTTTATTCCCACAGATGGTTGTATGGAGAGCACAGTTCTGCCATGCATTGACAGCAGGTTACAGCTTGTGAGCACCTTTTGCAAACTGGACACCCCAGGCCACAGAATTGATCACCAAACTGAAGTGCTGGATTGGCAGCTGCATGATGGGAACAGAAGCTGTCTGGCCTACATGCTCACCAGTGGTGGGTTTCAAATTTTTTTATAACCTTTTCTGTAGGTGTGGCCTGATTTGTGGGAGTGGCTTGCCGGCTATGTGACCGAGTGGGAGTTGCTCGCCAGCCATGTGACCAAGTGGGAGTGGCTTGGCAGTCATATGACTAAGTGGGCGTAGCCAACTTGTAAAATGTGGTGAAACTCCCTTAACAATGCTCTTGCTTAGCAACCAAAATGTTGGCACAGAATACACCCGGGGTATTCAAACTTAACAGCTTTAAGACTTGTGGACTTCAACTCCCAGAATTCCTCCTCCAGTCATGTTGGCTCAGGAACTCTGGCATTTGAAGCATGCAAGTCTTAAAGCTGTCAAGCCACAAGACCCTCGCACCCCTAACCCTTTAAAAGGGGTATTCAAACTTGACAGCTTTTAGACTTGTGGATTTCAACTCCCAGAATTCCTTCTCTTGCTCTTCATCTTGAAGATGTGCGGACGGGCGGGGGGAGGGAGCTGGATCTGGTTCTAAATGGCATTGTAGATTTGTGGAACCTCTTCTATAGAAGAGGTTAGAACTGGCAGGAACCTCTGATGCTCACCCTTCGCACTTCAGTCAAAGTGGAGAAGCTCAAAGGGAGTCGAAAGGCAAGCATGATCACTTCTGCCATGGCCTGGCTTATCCACTTTGGAAAGAGGGGTGTATGAACCATGGCAGCTAGGGAGGGGTGAATGCCATGGGTCAGCTGGGGTGAGGGGGCTGGGATGAAGTGGCTGTAGCCAATTGTCCTAAGCTACACATTGACAATGTTTGCAGGTCTATAAAGCATAAAAAACTGATGTTGTTCCATACGTGTTGGGAGAGATTCACTTAGCAAGCACTTCTGGCATGATTTTGGTAGCAGCCACCAATGGTGTCAGGTTTCCAAGTGATGAAACCATTCCAAGAAGAAATGTGCAAAGTCCATTTTCGAAAACAAATTTCTTTTATTTAGGTGGACATCAAATTGGCAAAATCTGTTGTAATTCCAGATCTGAAACAAACCTGAATTACACCACATAATATTGTAAGTTAGAAACATCCCTCAAAAGTCACACTCTCCAATAAATAATCCATCCACATTGACCAGTGTCTTCAAATTCCACCTTCCATTCTTGCCTCTGTTCCCATAGGAACACCTAGCTTAAACAATCCTCGCTATCTATTTGTCCCCCCCCCCACCTTAAGAATGTGGAGAGCCTGAAAACTTCCCTTTCATAGTAAAGAGAAAGAAAAGAAATACATGAGTATAATAGAGAGCTAAATAAAATGGCTACACATATGTCAAATTCGGGCTCGACAGATGGCCTCATTCAGCTGTTGCCACATGGAAAATGGGGGCCACTTCTGTAACTGCACCATGTGGCCATGTGAGAAAGTCATTCATTCTGCTTCCCTCTTGCTGTTTGTGGAGTGTTGCAGAAAACTCTGGAGCTCCAGTGAATATGTAATTTCAGTTGGGGCAACAACAGTCATTTCATTTAACCAAGAAGATTAGAGGACTGGAGGCTAAAATATATGAAGAATGAAGAATGGTTGTAGGAACGGGGTATCTCTAGTTTAATGAAAAGAAGGACTAGGAATGACATGACAGCAGTCTTCCAATATCTCAGGGGCTGTCCCAAAGAAGAGGGAGTCAAGCTATTCTCCAAAGCACCTGAGGGCAGGACAAGAAGGAACGGGTGGAAACTAATCAAGGAGAGAAGCAAGTTAGAACTAAGGAGAAATTTCCTGATAGTTAGAAGAATTAATCAGTGAAACAAGTTGCTTCCAGAAGTTGTAAATGCTCCAACACTGGAAGTTTATAAACAGATGTTGGATAACCATTTATCTGAAGTGATGTAGGGTTTCCTGCCTAAGCAGTGGGTTGGACTAGAAGATCTCCAAGGTCCCCCCAACTCTGTTATTCTATTCTATTCTATTCTATTCTATTCTATTCTATTCCATTCCATTCCATTCTATTTATTTTATTTTCATTTATTTTATTATCTTATATTAAAAGGACAAAATATGCCATTTTAAATTAGTAATTATTCTCTCTCAAAAAAAATTAATCCCCCATTCTAAATTGGATCTCTCTTTGATAGGTTTCCAGCCATTACTTCTTGTCATTCCTACAAGAGTTCTGGAGAAAGGGTGTTGGTACTTACCTGATACGTCTCTTCTAATAGGAGACATAGCATCCATACATGGGTGGACGTTGTCCGCCTTATGATTGAACTGAGTCCGATTAAACTTAATTAAGACATGCTCCTGTTGCCAGGCTTACCTAGTGTCAGCCTCTGTTTCGCTATTTGCTTTTGGCTGCTATTGAAATGGGGAGGGGGGCTGGTATTTGGGAAGGGAAGTTTTAAGTACTTGAGAGATTGTAAAAAGGGAATTTTGTTCTCACCATCTACTGCGCATGCTGGAGATAGTGCTTGGTGTGGTCAAGGCCAACCGTCCTGCATACCAACCTGATGGTGCTCCTTGAAGATAGAACTCACATGACACCTGAGGGATTTGCAGATTGGACTGTGGATTGGGATTACCAGGGGGAGGGGGTTTGGTCACATATTGAGATGTATGATTTTGCACACTTTTGCTTCAGATCTTGCTTTGCTTAGCTGCTATCTTTTTATAACCTTTTTATCTTCTTATAACCAGCAAAAGAAGGTGATGAAGGGTCTGCTGGCTATGAAAAGGCATGGAAGTCTTTTTGAATGAGTAGATCCAGCAAGCGGGGACCCTCCAAGAGCTAGTGCCCTCTCCTGCAGTGGCTGTCAAGTCACCCTCAGCAGACCCCAGCAGGGCAAGCCAAGGCTCAAAGTCCTTTAGGCAGTAGAGCCCCTCCGACTGTGGATGTCAGGATGAAGCCACACAATGCATACAAGTCAAAGTCAATTCAGAGGAATCTAATTAATCTCAATATTTTCAATTTTCAGGAATTTCTCCTCAGGAGAACGCGATGGCACAGCAGTCCCAGAAGTAGACTGAGTCGAAAACTGGATAAGCCGGGCAACAGGGGCGTGTCTTAAGTAAGTTTAATTGGACTCAGTCCAATCAGAAGGCAGACAATGTCAACCCATGTATGGATGCTATCTCCGCCTCTATTGAGAATAGACTATCTCCTATTTTCTGTTACAATCCCTCCAATATCGGAAGACTAAAATCTATGCACCTTTGGGGTCTAGACAAAAGGGCCCAAACAAGGGATCTGTGGAGGCTTGGTCCTTCCAATATTGGGACATAGCCAGTTTTAAAATAAACAGAGAGAAAAATGCTGGTTTAAAAAATGACTAAAGATTATGAAATTTTAGAATAGGATAGCATAGCATAGCATAGAATTAGAATAAAAATAGAATAAGAATAGGATAGGATAGGATAGGATAGGATAGGATAGGATAGGAAAGAATAGAATAGAATAGAATAGAATAGAATAGAATAGAATAGAATAGAATAGAATAGAATAGAATAGAATAGCATACCAGAGTTGGAGGTCTTCTAGTCCAATCCCTGCCTAGGCAGGAAACCCTACACCACTTCAGACAAAGGGTGATCCAGCATCTTCTTAAAAACGTCCAGTCTTGGAGCATTCGCAACTTCTGGAGGCAAGTTTTTCCACTGATTAATTGTTCTGTCAGGAATTTCTCCTTAGTTCTAAGTTGCTTCTCTCCTTGATTAGTTTCCACCCATTGCTTCTTGTTCTACTCCCAGGTGCTTTGGAGGATAGTTTGATTCCCTCTTCTTTGTGGCAGCCCCTGAGATATTGAAACACTGCTATCATCTCTCCCCTAGTCCTTCTTTTCATTAAACTAGACATACCCAGTTCCTGCAAACATTATTTATATGTTTTAGCCTCCAGTCCCCTCATCATATTTGTTGCTCTTCAAATTTTGATGAAGGCATCACATCTTAAGGTGAAGTAAAAGGTTAAATACCTTGAGGTGACATTTACAAATGCAAACTCTAACCTGTTCCAAAATAATTTTTGCTTGTTTGGAATGAAATGCAAAAAGACTTACTAAGGGGAAATAAATTGTGATTACCATTTTTGAGTAGAATTTCTGTAATTATGAGGAAGGTCTTACTAAAGATGTTGTTTTTATTCCAGAAACTACCAATACTGGTGACCGATATTTCATTGAAACAATGGCAAAAGGCTATTTCTAAGTTTACATGGCAAAACCCAAAACACTATGGAATATCAATAGTTGCTAAAGATGCTAAAGAAAGAGGAAGGTTTGTGTAGCCAAGTTTAAAACCATACTTTGACCCTTTTCATTTCATTTTTCATTTTATTTGTCTTGTATGCCGCCCACTCCTGGAGGACTCCGGGCGGCTCACAACAGACAAGGGAAAGGGGTTAAATAGACAAGACAACATTTTTAAAAAAAGGCGCAACATTCACAATTTCCGTGGGGCTGGGTATTTCACAAGCCCCCCGGCCTGCTGGAGCAGCCAGGACTTGGTGGCTTTGCGGAAGGCCAGGAGGGTAGTAAGGGTCCGGATCTCCACAGGGAGGTCATTCCAGAGGGCTGGAGCTGCAAAAGAGAAGGCTCTCCCCCAGGGAGTCACCAGCCGACATTGGCTGGCAGATGGAATCCGGAGGAGACCTAACTTGTGAGATCTTATCGGTCTGAGGGAGGTAATCGGCAGGAGGCGGTCTCTCAGGTACCCAGGTCCGATGCCATGTAGGGCTTTATAGGTAGCGACCAGCACCTTGAAGTGGATTCGGAGACTAATGGGTAGCCAATGCAGATCGCGGAGGATAGGTGTGACGTGGGTGTACCTAGGTGCACCCACAATCGCTCGCGCGGCTGCATTCTGGACTAACTGAAGTCTTCGAACACTCTTCAAGGGCAGCCCCATGTAGAGCGTGTTACAATAATCCAGTCTTGAGGTCACAAGGGCGTGAGTGACTGTCTGAAGAGCCTCCCGATCCAGGTAGGGTCGCAATTGGTGCACCAGGCGAACCTGGGCAAAGGTCCCCCTGGTCACAGCTGACAGATGGTGTTCTAAAGTCAGCTGGGGATCCAGGAGGACTCCCAAATTGCGAACCCTCTCCGAGGGGTGTATAATTTCACCTCCCAGCCTGAGAGTTAGCAGTTAGACTTAGCAATAGCAGTTAGCAGTTAGACTTATATACCGCTTCATAGGGCTTTCAGCCCTCTCTAAGCGGTTTACAGAGTCAGCATATTGCCCCCAACAACAATCCGGGTCCTCATTTTACCCACCTCGGAAGGATGGAAGGCTGAGTCAACACTGAGCCGGTGAGATTTGAACAGCTGAACTGCAGAACTGCAGTCAGCTGAAGTAGCCTGCAGTGCTGCATTTAACCACTGCACTACCTCGGCTCTTAGAGATGGAATAGTTGGACAATCTTTGGGAGGGAACATCAGAAGCCACTCGGTCTTGTCTGGATTGAGTGCCAACTTGTTTGCTCCTATCCAGATCCTAACAGCCTCCAGGCACTGGAACATCACTTCTACTGCTTCGCTGAGTTGGCACGGGGCGGACAGATACAGCTGCGTATCGTCTGCGTATTGGTGGTATTTAATCCCGTGCCGGCGTATGATCTCACCCAGTGGCTTCATGTAGATGTTAAATAGGAGGGGGGACAGGACCGAACCCTGCGGCACCCATAAGTGAGGGGCCTTGGGGTCGACCTCTGCCCTCCGACCAACACCGACTGCGACCTGCCCGAGAGGTAGGAGGAGAACCACCGGAGGACGGTGCCTCCCACTCCCACCTCTTGCAACCGTCGCAGAAGGATACCATGGTCGATGGTATCGAAGGCTGCTGAGAGGTCAAGCAGCACAAGGATAGAGGGAATTGGAATTGGAATTGGAATTGATTTTATTTGTAGGCCGCCCTTTTCCCTGAGGGGACTCAGGGCGGCTCACAGAAACCAGGGAGAGGGGAATACAATACAATACAATACTAAGACAACAACACATAATAAAATAATACGCAACATGCATACAACATTCGGGCGGGGTAATGGTCCTTATCCCCAGGCCTGACGGGCGAGCCAGTTCTTCAAGGCTGTGCGGAAGGCCTGGACGGTGGTGAGGGTACGGATCTCTACGGGGAGCTCGTTCCAAAGGGTCGGGGCCACTACTGAGAAGGCCCTCCTCCTTGTGGTTGCCAGCCGGCATTGGCTGGCCGATGGAATGCGGAGGAGGCCTAACCTATGAGATCTTATAGGCCGTAGGGAGGTAATTGGCAGAAGGCGGTCTCTCAAGTATCCAGATCCACTGCCATGTAGGGCTTTATGGGTGGTCAATAGCACCTTGAAGCGCATCCGGAGATCGACAGGTAGCCAGCGCAGCTCGCGGAGGATAGGTGTAATGCGGGTGAATCGGGGTGCACCCGCGATCACTCGCGCGGCTGCGTTCTGAACTAGCTGAAGTCGCCGGATGTTCCTCAAGGGCAGCCCCATGTAGAGCACATTGCAGTATTCCAGCCTAGAGATCACGAGGGCCCGAGTGACTGTTGTGAGGGCCTCCCGGTTCAGGTAGGGTCGCAACTGGCGCACCAGGCGTACCTGGGCGAATGCCCCCCTGGTCACAGCCGCTATATGATGGTCGAATGACAGCTGTGGATCCAGGAGGACTCCCAAGTTGCGAACCCTCTCTGAGGGGTGTAGAATTTGACCCCCCAGCCTGAGTGTTGGATTAATGGCCGAATTTTTGGGAGGAAAGCACAACAGCCACTCGGTCTTTTCTGGGTTGAGCACAAGCTTGTTAATCCTCATCCAGTCCATGACGGCTTCGAGTCCCCGGTCCATTACGTCAACCGCTTCATTGATTTGGCACGGGGCGGACAGATACAATTGAGTATCGTCCGCATATTGATGGTATCTAATCCCGTGCCTACGGATGATCTCTCCCAGCGGTTTCATGTAGATGTTAAATAGTAGGGGGGATAAGACCGAACCCTGCGGCACCCCATATTTTAGGGGCCTTGGGGACGATCTCTGCCCTCCCACTAACACCGACTGCGACCTGTCCGAGAGGTAGGAGGAGAACCACCGTAACACGGTGCCTCCCACTCCCACCTCCCGCAGTCTTCGCAGAAGGATACCATGGTCGATGGTATCGAAAGCCGCTGAGAGGTCAAGGAGGACCAGGATGGAGGGATGTCCTCCATCTCTGGCTCTCCAGAGATCATCCATCAATGCGACCAGGGCGGTTTCAGTGCTGTAGCCGGGTCTGAAGCCTGACTGGAAGGGGTCTAGATAGTCTGCTTCCTCCAAGGACCGTTGGAGCTGGAAGGCCACCACCTTCTCAACAACCTTCCCCAGAAAGGGGAGGTTGGAGACCGGGCGGTAGTTATTAAGGACAGCTGGATCTAGGGATGACTTCTTCAGGAGGGGTCTCACCACCGCCGCCTTCAGTGCGGCGGGGAAGTTCCCCTCCCGAAGGGAGGCGGTTACAACCGCCTGGATCCAGCCTCGTGTCACCTCACTGCAGTTAGAAACCAGCCATGAGGGACACGGATCCAAAGCACAGGTGGAGGAACTCACAGCTCTCATGGCCTTGTCCACATCCCCGGGGGTAACCTCCTGAAACTCAACCCAGAGCTGTTGAACTTGGTCCCCCTGAGTCTCGGCTGGAACTGCAGATGTGGAGTCCAAGTCCGTCCGAAACCGAGCAATTTTGTCCGCTAAGAATTGGGCATATTCTTCAGCTCTGCCCTGCAAGGGTTCCCCCGCCTCCCTTTTATTTAACAGGGAGCGGGTTATCCTAAACAGGGCGGCTGGACGGGACTCAGCGGACGCAACCAGGGAGGCTATATGTGATCTTTTAGCTGCCCTAAGTGCCCTAGTATATTCCCTGGTGCAGGTGGTTACCATTGCTCGGTTCGATGCGGACTTATCGGACCTCCAACGGTGCTCTAGGCATCTCCTCCGGCGCTTCATCTCCCGGAGCTCCTCGGTGAACCAAGGTGGTCTCCGGGATCCGCTGCCTCGGAGGGGCCGCAGTGGCGCAATCCGGTCGAGGGCCTCTGACGCTGCCGAGTGCCACGCAGCAGCCAGAGTCTCTACCGGACTGTGGGTGAAAGTATCAGGAATGACCCCAAGCTCTGTCTGGAACCTTACTGGCTCCATAAGACGCCTGGGGCGGAACCACCTGGTCGGTTCCTCCTCCCTACAGTGGGGGTTTGGCCTCCGGAAGTCGAGCCTCAGTAGGCAATGGTCTGACCACGACAGGGGTACGATGTCACTCCCCCTCAGACCAAGATCACACATCCACTGCTCCGAGAGAAATACAAGGTCAAGCATGTGTCCCGCCGAATGGGTTGGGCCTCGGATTACTTGAGTCAAGCCCATGGCTGTCATGGAAGCCATGAACTCCTGCGCCCCATCAGAGTTTTCACCGAGCGTCGGCAGATTAAAGTCCCCCAGGACCATCAGCCTAGGGAACTCAACTGCCAGCTCGGCTACTGACTCGAGGAGCGAGGGGAGGGCTGCTGCAACGCTGTTGGGAGGCAGGTACGTTAGCAGCAAACCCACTTGACCCTTGAGGTCCAACTTTAACAGCAAAGACTCACACCCGACAATCTCCGGAGCAGGGACCCTACGAGGAGCTAACGACTCCCGGATAACAGCGGCCACACCCCCACCCCTTCCCTGGGCTCTCGGCTGATGCAGCACCTGAAATCCTTCTGGGCACAGTTCTACAAGGGGGACTCCTCCCTCTGGGCCCAGCCAGGTCTCAGTAATACATGCCAGGTCTGCCCTCTCGTCTAAAATTAAGTCCCGGACGAGAGGTGCTTTATGTACAACAGACCTGGCATTTAGCGACAACAGCCTGAGACCAGGGTCCTGATTACTTACACCATCTGGTCTTGGAGTGGGACTCCTAGGGCCGGAAGGAGGGATCTCTGTGATGTAGCGAACCCTCCTTCCCCGGTAATGGCCTGCCCTAGAGTCCCCGCCGTATCTGCCCCTCCCTGTGACGACCGTAATACCCCGACCCTCTCCCGTGTCTTTGGCCCCCTCAGCCACCCCCATAGCCCCCGCAATTCCCGGCAGGTCCTCCGAATCAAGCACACTCATTTATACACTCAAGCAGTCCCCACGTGATAATTAAAACACATAAAATACAAGAGTCATAGGGTAATAAAAAGTGGGATCATCCAATTCACACATTCAATCACATGCACTCACCATACCATTTAAAAGTTTGCGCAGCGTGCGTAGATCTTATAAAAGAGTATATATAGAAGGGGGGGTAGCCTTCGTCCCTTCTTATGTATTTGGGAAGGTCCCAAAAAGTCCAGGCGATTAGAAGGAATTATTAAAGCTGTTAAAGTCCGATTTATCAATAGTGTCAGTAAAGGCAAAGTCTGGGCAGTTAAGGTGGTTTCCCTTGGACGATACAAGATAATATTAACCAGCTGGATGCAGTTAGTTCGTATATGCAGAGGCCCGGCAGATGTAATTATGGATGTAATTGTAGGTGGAGTGGGTAGGTGGTAATTAAGAAGGCGGTAGAGATGGTAAAAATGATGAAACCAGCCAAGAACTAGAGGAAGCGCCAGTAATGGCCACTGGAGGGAGTCAGAGGGCCACATATGCTGCCTTTCCGGAGTAATGGTGTCCAATACAAGATGGTCTGGTAGACAGTTTTGCCTGACGTGGCACTCCTGAGGCAGCCACAGCAGCAGATGGTACCCAACACAATAAAAAGTTTGTTGTTGCAGTCCTGGGATCACAATCCAGGGAGATAGATGGTAGATAAAACGTTGCGAAGCCCAGTGAAAGCAGCAGTAGAACCCAAAGGAGATGTCATACCAAGGGGAGAGAAAGCAGTCAACAGGGCCGCAATACAAAACAGTAGAATTGTGGTGGGGATAGAAACCAAGTCCTCCAGACCGAACAGGCACTTCCATATAGCTCCTTACCCTCTGATCAGGGCACGGATCAAGCCCCCTAGGGTAGCGGGGCAGCCTCTTGGGACAGCGGGGCCAAAGCCACCGCCGCTCATGCAACGCTGCCACCACCGCCACCCAGCTGTTCAAGAGGGAGCAGTCAATAGAGTCGTAATGCCAAGCACCAGTATTACGGTGAGGGTAGAAAAATAAACCTCCAAACCAAACAGGCACTTCAAAGTCCGGATCCAGCCTCCCAGGGTAGCGGGGCAGCCTCCTGAGACAGCGGGGCCGAAGCCGCCGCTCGCGCAGCGCCGCCACCGCCGCCGCCCAGCTGATCGGGAGAAAAGTCACCGAGGGAGGTAACGCCGTCCCGGGACCGCCCGAAGGCAGCCCCCTCCTCAGAAAGTTACCTTCCCTGGAAGCCTGACAGCTGATCGTTTGCGAGGACCCCTCCGTTGTCATATTCGGGGTCCTCGTCGCCTGGAATTTTCCGCTGTTTCTTTTCGGTAGCCGGAGCATTAGAGCTCGGCAGCCATTCCCGTTCTCGCGCATGCGCAAGACCCCTATCCCTGGCTCGCCAGAGATCATCGATCAGCACGACCAAAGCAGTTTCCGTGCTGTAACCAGGCCTGAAACCCCACTGATAGGAATCTAGATAATCGGTTTCATCCAAGGACCGTTGGAGTTGAGAGGCCACCACTTTCTCAACAACCTTCCCAACGAAGGGAAGGTTGGAGACTGGACGATACTTGCTCAAAATGGCTGGATCCAGAGACGGTTTCTTCAGGAGGGGTCTCACCACCGCATCCTTTAGGAGGGGCTGGAAGATTCCCTCCCGGAGAGAGGTGTTAACTATCGTCTGGATCCAGCCGCGTGTCACCTCTCTGCTGGTCGAGACCAGCCAGGAGGGGCACGGGTCCAGTATACAAGTGGAGGCACTCACCGCTCCCATGGCCTTGTCCACTTCCTCAGGAGAAGCAAGTTGAAACTGAATCCATAAAGTATGCTCAAGACCTTCCCCCGGTGCCTCGGCTGGTATCGTGCAATTGGAGTCCAGCTCTGTCCGAATCCGAGCGACTTTATCCGTTAAATACTGAACAAATTCCTCAGCTCTACCTTGTAAAGGGTCATCCGCATCCCTCCCTTTCAAGAGGGAGCGGGTTATTCTAAACAAGGCGGCTGGGCGCGATTCAGCGGATGCAATAAGGGTGGCAAAATGCGAACATTTCGCCGCCCGTATTGCCACAAGATAGGCTCTGATAAAGGCTCTCATCAGTGCTCGGTCTGACTCAGATTTACTGGCCCTCCAGCAGCGCTCTAGGCGTCTCTTTTGGCGCTTCATCTCCTGGAGTTCCTCAGTGAACCAAGGGGCCCTCCTGGATCCACTGCCTCGGAGAGATCGCAAAGGCGCAATCCAGTTTAGAGCCCCCGCCACTGCTGTATTCCAGGCAGCGACTAAGGACTCCACCGGATTGTGGACGATAGTGTCAGGTATTTCCCCCAGCGCCGTCTGAAATCCCATAGGGTCCATCAGGCGCCTGGGGCGGAACCACCTAGTCAGTTCCCCCTCCCTACAGTGGGGGATTGGTTTCCGAAAGTCGAGCCTCAGTAGGAAGTGATCAGACCATGACAAGGGCAAGGTTTTAATGCCCTTCAACTCTAGATCACATCTCCATTGCTCCGAAAGGAATACGAGGTCAAGCGTGTGGCCCGCTGAATGAGTCGAACCCCGAATTACTTGGGTCAAGTCCATGGCTGTCATGGAAGCCATGAACTCCTGCGCCCCGTCAGAGAGTTTGCAAGTGTAGGCAGGTTGAAATCCCCCAGAACCATAAGCCTGGGGAACTCTACCGCCAACTCGGCTACTGACTCGAGGAGCGAGGGGAGGGCTGTTGCAATGCTGTTGGGAGGTAGGTACATTAGCAACAAACCCACTTGACCACCAAGGTCCAACTTCATCAACAGGGACTCACACCTGACAAGCTCCGGAGCAGGGATCCTACGAGGAACTAAAGACCTTCGGACGATGACAGCCACTCCCCCACCCCTTTCTCTGAGGTCGCGGCTGATGAAGCACCTGAAATCCCTCTGGGCACATTTCAGTGAGGGGGACTCCTCCCTCCGTGCCCAGTCAGGTTTCAGTAATACATGCCAGGTCTGTCCCCTCGTCTAAAATTAGGTCCCGGACAAGGGGAGCTTTGTGAACCACAGACCTGGCATTTAGCAACAACAGCCTGAGACCAGGGCCCTGACAGTTCTCGCCATCTGGCTGTGGAGTGGAACTAGCAGGGCCGGAAGGAGGGATCTCTGTGACGTAGCGAACCCTCCATCCCCGGTAATGGCTAGCCCTGAAGTTCCCGTCATACCTGCCCCTCCCCATAGTGACCGTAATGCTCCGGCCCACCCCCGCACCCGTAGACCCCATATCCCCTCCCACAGCCTCCGCACTATCCAGCAGGTGATTTTTGTCACTCATTCTGGGACGGGAGGTAGGTCTGGGCCCCCTACCACTTCTGCAATAGCACTCAGTAGAGGAGGCACCAGGCTGTACTCCCGATCCTCTCACACAAACACAGCCACTCATCCATGCATTCCCCACATAGGTCAATTAAAACACAAAAAATACAATAATGAAGTTAAAAAGTGGGTACAGTCATCAATCAGGTATACCATTCACACCGCATTCCTAAAATTTATGGGGCACTGCACAAATATAGATTAGTAACTGTGCAGATAGTTCTTAGGGTTTGAGGTAGCTGAGCACCAACGGTGGTATACAGGTAGTATACAGGTGGTAGGCAGATGATATACAGTAGGTGTACAGGAGAGTATCCTGTCTCCCCCCCCCCCCCACTCCAAGTTCTTGGAAGGCGTAACAAAGGGTACAGAGTCTAAAGTCCGGGGTGGCCGAGATGGATCGTGGAAGAGGGGGTGATATAATAAAAACAAAGACCCTTGTTCTTTGATCTTGGTGAAAGACCGGGTAGCCCTTTAAAATAAGATATCAGTTCAGGAAACTTCCTTTAGAAAAGAAATAATGGTGAGACCAAATTAATGGACCTACAGTCAGCCAATACATTTTAGCCAAACCTAACCTAAACTTAAGTCAAAAGGAGAATTGGAATAAGAAGAATGTGTTTCTCACAAACTCACACACTTACAATGTAAGAAAAGATTTAATTTAGGCAGGAAAGTTGGATTTGAGGAAAAATATAGAACCAGAGGTGACATTCACATTTTTTCCCTAATGGTTCTGTGGGCCTGGTTTGGTGGGGGGTCCTATGACTGAGTGGGCATAGCCACTGCCCCTCAGTCACATGATTTGTCAGAAATGGTGTAGGGTCTCCTGCTTGAGCGTGGGGTCAGACTGGATGACCTATAAGGTCCCTTCCAACTCAGTTAATCTGTTAAATTTAGTAGCTGGAGCAATGGGGTTCTGCTGTGAGCAAGAACACACACTGATGGTTGATTGGCACCAGAGGGCTGGTTCCTGCATGAGGTGATCTGCACTGTGATTGGTTGCTCTGGGTGTGGAGGGGGAGTTTCCCTTTTTCCCGCCTTTTTCTTATGTGGGCCCTGATTTACCTCAGGTGCTCCCATTTGCCTAAATATCTAGTTTTCTGTATATATAGTTGTAAAATATATTCATTTTTATATACACACACGCACACGCACACGCACACACATACACATGTATATAATTTTCAAACATAAGAAATACACAAAAACAAAATGTAGGCATAAACTACATTTACACAATACATTGGAACTTCATGTTCCTTCTTATCGCAGTTTCAAATTGGTACAATTCTCCTTCTGTTAATTCCCCTTTTAATTTCATTTGAGTTTCACCATTTTTAACTCTCTTATTTTACTCTTCTATCTGATATCTCCAATAAGTTTAACCTCTCTTGAGTGCATATATACAAAGAGCCGAGGTGGTGCAGTGGTTAGAGTGCGGCACTGCAGGCTACTTCAGCTGACTGCAGTTCTGCAGTTTGGCTGTTCAAATCTCACCGGCTCAGGGTTGACTCAGCCTTCCATCCTTCCGAGGTGGGTAAAATGAAGACCCGGATTGTTGTTGGGGGCAATAGGCTGACTCTGTAAACCGCTTAGAGAGGGCTGAAAGCCCTATGAAGCGGTATATAAGTCTAACTGCTACTGCTATTGCTATTACATGGTAATACTCCTTAACATGTACTTTTGGGCTTTATTGGCTTCTTTCATTGACCCTTGTTTCTTTCCTCCAACACCGCCCCCTAGAGTCGGGAACGACTAGCACATATGTGTGAAGGGAACTTTTACCTAAATGTATATTCATTTCTATAAAGCTAAAAGTTTGTGTCAGCATTTCTGACTCCATTGGGACACCGGCTGTGCAATTCCCTGATATATACCAAAAGCCAAATACCTCTTATTTAGGTATTTAGGTATTTATTAATGCTTATAGGCCGCCCTTTTCCCTGAGGGGACTCAGGGCGGCTTACATAAAATAAGGGGGGGGGGGTTATACAGACAATAGACACAACAATACATAGAAGTAAAATAGTAAGCAACATTCATTCATCATTCGGGTGGGGACAGTTATCTTTGTCCCCAGGCCTGATGGGCTAGCCAGGTCTTAAGGGCTGTGCGGAAGGTCTGGACGGTGGTGAGGGTACGAATCTCCACGGGGAGATCGTTCCAAAGGGTCGGAGCTACTACTGAAAAGGCTCTCCTCCGTGTAGTTGCCAGTCGGCACTGACTGGCAGATGGAACTCGGAGGAGGCCTAATCTATGTGATCTAATTGGTCGCAGGGAGGTAATTGGCATAATATAAATTATGTAATATAGTTCATATAATAAATTACCTTATGGTGACTGAGTTTTGTGCTACATACAAACACACATACAGTATATATAGCATTCCATGTTTCAATTCTCTTGCTACATTCCCCTTTCTATGAGAATTTATTTTCCTGATAATGTTGTAAAACTCATCTGCAGCTTCCCCACATGCCAAAAATGTCAATCTCAGAGCTTTATGTGGTATCCCAGGACTATTATCAAAGCTACCTCCTATTACGTTATGAGCTCATCTGATATTTACAGAGTCAGCATGTTTCCCCCAGCAATCTAAGTCCTCATTTTATCAACCACAAAAGGATGGAAAGCTAAGGCAACCTTGAGCCGGTCAGGATCAAACAACTGACAGTCAGCAAAATTACCCTGAAATACTGCAGTGTAACCACTGTGCCACCTCGACTAAGCTAACTCTGGGCAGCTTACAGACATAAAAAACATATACATTAAAATTTGAATAAATATAAAGCCAAAGATTTAAAAAAATCAAGGATATCTGGAGATGGAAGTGTGGAATGGGGGGGATGTGATGTTACTCAATCAACCACCTCCACAGTGCTGTTGTCCCATTGGGGCCACTGGTCAACTGGCAGAGCCAGGTCTTTAGGCCCTTATGAAAGGATAAGAGGGTTGAGGCCAACCTCACATGGGGGGAAAGATGTTCCAGAGGGTGGGAGCCACAGCAGAGAAGGCCCTTCTCCTGGACTATGCCAGCTGGAATAATTGAGCTGACAGGACCCACAGTATACCTCTTTTGCCAGCACAGGAGAGACAGGCCAATTCCAGTGGGGTCAAATGGTCCCTCGGAAAATCTGGACTGATGTTCTGTCATTTTCTTCAAGAAAGAATGATTATTTTAATAGAAACAAGCATATCAGTGATGTTGTCATAGAATATTGAGGACCAGACATTTCAAAGTTGCCCAATTCGTACATATTCCTAATATCTTTCTATTTTCACAGTGACTACCTGATCCCCATTCACAAGATGGAGATTTTTTTTTCAGATAAAGGGTCTGAAGGCTAAACCATATGATGAAAAATGGAAGGAATTGGGTATGCCTATTCTAATGAAGAGAAGGATTAGTGGTGATATGATAGCAGCCCTCCGGTACTTAAAAAAACTGATACAGGAAAGAAAGCATCAATTTATTCTCCATAGTACCTGAGGGAAGGACAAGAAGTAATGTGTAGGGTCATATCAGAGGGAGATTCAACCTGGAAAGGAGTAAGAATTTCCTGACAGCATTTATTGTTTATTTATTTATTGGATTTATATTGCCACCTATTCACACATGGTGATTCAATGTGGCTTACAGAATATAAAACTAATAAAAAAAGAATCAAATAAGTTAACATAATATAATAAGATCAATAAGAATGATTAATGAATTTAACAGCTTGCCTCCTGGATATGTGGGTGCTCTATGGCTGGTAACTATATTTAAAAAAAAAAAGGCTGGGCAACAATTTATCCAGGATTGTATATGGATGCTTATCTTGGGCAGGGAGTTGGAGTAGATGATCTCCAAAGTGCCTTCCAGACTTATGATTCTAATCATTGAAATGGCTTTCCTCCAGAAGTTGAGGGTGTCCAATCACTGGAGGCTTTCAAGAAGAGATGGGAAGGAAGATTTGTCTGGAATTGTATAATACCTCTTGGATGGGCAGGGCATTGGACTAGAAGACCTCTAAGGTCCCTTCCAGCCCTATGATTCTATGTATGTGTCTTACTAACATGCTATTTGTCCAATAATGTGTTTTCCACACAGATATCATATCTATGCTAATGATATTCATGTGTACAAGCAGTCATGTTTAATGTGCTCAAAGTTTTGTGTCTGATAGTGCCTGAAAACTCTTGGAAGTGAAGGAACAGTATCAGGTTGAATCCTCGAAAAACCAAAGACCACTTTATTTATCATAGTCAGTCTCCTCTCCTTCCTTATATCATTTTCTCTTAATTTTTGAAATGTATAAAGTATGAATGCATCTCATTGTCTCCTTATCTGCAGAGGTATGTCTTCCACTATTCTATGGGAAAAGATCCATTTCCAATTTAGTAATTAACACAATAGGAACATCCATCCTTCCATCCATTATCTGCTGAACTCAACATAGAGGCTTACTGTAAACAGGTTTCCCATTTGATAAACATTATTTATTGAGCATATTCCTCCTCTGTTATCATGTATTCAAAATGTCACCAGGTAGTAAACATGTCACCAAGATAAATATGAATGTTTCCCATTAACTAAAGATTTTTGTTTCTTATCATATTTTCTCTACAATTCAGATCGGGCCTCAGTAGGATAATGTAGCATTTTGGGGAAAAAATACAAGCCAAGACAGCAGCTCCAGAGGCCAAAATGGAGAAGATCTCCACGGCCACCATGGACTTCCCTTTGGTACTCAAGTAGGTAGGGAGGAAGGTGATCCAAACACTGCAAAATATTAGCATGCTAAAAGTAATGAACTTGGCTTCATTAAAGCTGTCAGGCAATTTCCTAGCTAGAAATGCAACTGTAAAACTGACGAGGGCCAAAAAAGCTAGATAGGCAAGGACAGCATAAAACATTGAATCTGAACCTTCATTACATTCCAAGATGGCCTCTCCAACCAAGGAGTGGAAGTCCATGTTGACAAATGGGGGAGAAGTTGCCAACCAGATGGCACAAAGAAGGGCTTGGATCAAGGGACAGGCTATGACAATGGAGTTGGTGAGTGGTTTCCCTAAGAGTTTCCTTGTCTTGTTCCCTGGCTTGGTAGCCATGAAGGCCAGAACCACCATGACAGTTTTTGCCAACACAGAGGAAACTGCAAGGGAAAAGAGAATGGCAAAGGAAGTTTGTCGTAAGGGACAAGTGAAGTTCCCAGGTTGTCCAATGAAGAGGAAGGAGCAAAGGAAGCAGAGCAGGAGAGAGACCAGGAGGATGTAGGTGAGATCTCGGTTGTTGGCCTTGACGATTGGTGTGTCACAATGCTTATGGAAAATTGCTAGGACTGACAATGTGATAAAAGAGAGAGAGATAGTAAGAGAGGCTAAAGTGTAGCCCAGGGTATCTTCATAGGAAAGGAAGTGGGTCTTCTTGGCAATGCAGTGGTCCTTGTCCTTGTTGGGATATTGGTCTTCTGGGCAGGGGTCACAGCGAGCTGCATCTGAAATGAAGAATCTTTGTCTAAATATTTCAGTAGCTGTTAGGAATATAATTCTAACGGTTGGGTTGGCAATATATAAATCATGTAACAATGGTGTACCTGTTTCTTTAAATCATACTGTAAAATGTGATTGGTTGCTGTTTTCCTCAATCAGCCATAAGAGGGAGCCAGAATGACTGTTAGCTCTCTGTTCGTTATATGCTGGGCTGGTCTGAGTGCCGTGAGCTATTGTACATTTTACAACTGTTAGCAAACTTTGTGTACCGGACTGATTATATGATACTGGACTATGTTATTTGGATTATCCCTTAACTGAAAGACATTGATGACTGACTGTCTTATCCATGTATGAGTTGGACTGTTTGATGGACTCTGATACCTCTATTTCCACAAAAGTAAAAGCCTATTTAAACTGCAGTGCCTCTGTATGCTGGTTTGTGTGTTCTTCAACACCACTCTCACAACACTTCTCTGAATGCACTCACTCTCCCAACAGGGAGCTTACTTAACAGAAGAAATCATAGTAAGACTTATACCTCCTGGCTCATATCTCAGTTGTGACTCCTTTTCACATCAGTCAATTCTATAAGAAAGAGATGGAAGGACCCTCTGGGAAACTTTTTGTGCCATGTAAAAATCAAAATGGTTTTGGTTCAAAATGAGCCTGTAGGATCAATTGCTGAGAGATTGAGATCTCTGCCTCTGTAATCACCAGGCACCTGCACCAAATTTTGCGTATTGTTTCCGAGAGGAAAAGAAGGGTTGGCACTTGAATTTTTTTTCACTTTGTATTGGAAATCTAAGAAGATCGACCACTCTCTATTAGGAATCCTGTTTTTTACTGCTTAGTTTCATCATCATTTAGAGTTTTATAAAATCATAAGGTGACACACAAATGCACACCAACTCACACACAAAAAAAAACATTCATGTGTAACGGGATGTGGGGGAGTGAATTTCTGGGTTTGAAACCAGCATCTCCCATCATTCAATCAGAGGTTTCGTTGTAGAGAGAGCCTAGCTTCAATCCATGATAGATTGGTTGATTTCTCTGACATGCCTATAATTTTCAAGAGAGACTGATAATCTTGACAGAAGCACTAAGAGTAATACAAAGTTTGAACACCAAACCAGGCTGTATCATTCATTTAGGAAAATGGTGAATAGTTGGTTTTCCCATTGGGATGAGATAAGAGGAATGGAGAGGACAGCAAGAAATCTGCAAATGTTTGTCTTGAATGCACCTTGTGGTAAATTTGGTGAGGAGAGCAATCTTGCCAATCCTAGTTTCTCAGAGATGGAAAATTAGATTGGTGGGGAGACGGGAGTCACAACAACTTCTTTCTGTATTGTAAAGCATGTCAATCCTACCACAAATCATAAAAAGTCTCTTAATATTTTAATATATTGAATGGCTTCCTTGATCCTGGAAGATCTCCATTTGAAGGTTGCTCTACCTGTCTGATTAGAAATGGTGCCTTCTGGACAAGGGTCACATTTGTAGCAGCAAACCTGCTCACCCTCTGGAACGGTTCTCTTCTCACCTGCCTGGCATCTCTTCCTGCCACACCTGGCAAAGGGAACCTTCTAAGAGAGAAAAGGGAAAAGTTTGAGATAGTCTATTCAATGGCCATGCATCATTTAACTTACACATTGAGATCTCCATCTTCCAAAGTGCTTTACCATCCACATCAACTAGGAAGAGCTCCTGGGGAATTGAGACTATATCATTGCCAACTATATATGAAGCACCTACATCCTCTGAAGTTGTTAATTTTTCTCACTGTTAGGAGGCTTCCACTTAATTCTAGTTTGATTAGTTTCCATCCATTGTTTCTTGTCTTGCCTTCTTGTGCTTTGGACAATAAGTTGACCCCATCAGATAGCAATAGCACTTAGCAATAGAACTTCAGAAGTATATACCACTTCATAGTGCTTTACAGCTCTCTCTAAGCAGTATACAGAGTCAGCTTATTGCTCCCAACAATCTGGGTCCTCATTTTATCCACCTCAGGAGGATGGAAGGCTGAGTCAGCCTTGATACTGGACCTTGAAACTGGAATACAGCTAACATGCCATCCCTAGTCCTTTTTTCCCCTAGACTAGCCATATCCAATTCCTGCAACCATTGTTGTAATGTTTTAGTCTCCAGGACTCAGCTTTACTCTGCACTTTTTCCCAAATCTCAACATCTTTTTTGTAATGTGGTGACCAAAACTGGATGTAGCTATTAGCCCTGGGAGCCATGTTTTTCTTTGGAGCTTCAGGGCTGCCACATTTAGACTCTGGGAAAGCAGGAGGAGGGATTACAAGGAGAAGTGGGAGATTAGCAACAACAATATTCCTTTCCCTGGGAATCAAGGACAACTGCCCTGCACCTGGATGGGAGTGACTGGGGGTTTTCTCTGGTTAGAGTGAAGGATTGGGCCGTGTGATGAACTTGTGGGTGCAAGGGGTGGATCATTGACTTTCTTTTGGATGGGGAAAACCTGGAATTCTCATATTCAGGTTTTCCCAGATGTGCCAATATGACATCTCTAATAAAATGGAGCTTTGAGGAATTGCCATCCTTGGAGTCTTCTTTCGTTAAGGGTGTTACTTGGAACCCTGACACAGTATTCCAGCTGTGATCTTACAAAGGCTTTATAAAGCGGTACTAATATTTCATGTGATTTTGATTCTATACTTCTGTTTATACAAACAAGGATTGTATTAGCTTCTTATTGTCTGCTGCCTCCCACTGTTGGCTTAGGGTTAAGTGATCGCCCAGTAGGGCTGCAAGGTCTTTCTCACAGTTACTGCTTTTGAGCCAGGTTTCACATCATCTGTACTTGTACCTTTGTTTTTTCCTTCCTATGTGTAAAACCTTGCTTTTCTCTACATTACATTTTGTGTTGTTGGATAAGGGCCCATTGTTCAAGTCTCTCAAGATCTTTTTGAATCCCGAGCTTGACTTCTGGGATGTTGGTTATTCCTGCCAGCTTAGTGTCATTTGCAAATTTGATGACTCCCCCTTCTATGGGTGTGGCCTCCTTTGTGGGAGTGGCTTGCCGGCCATGTGTTCTCTCTCTCTCTCTCTCTCTCTCTCTCTCTCTCTCTCCTTCCTTTTGTCTCTCTGTCCCTTTTTTCTTTTTTCTTTCATCTCTCTCTTTTTCTTTCTTTTTTCTTTTTATTTATTTATTTATTTATTTATTTATTTATTTCTTCCTTTCTTTCTCTTTCTTTCTCTCTCTCTCTCTCTCTCTCTCTCTCTGTCAGTGTGTCTCTGTGTGTGTATCTGTGTGTGTGTGTGCAGCAGTGGTGGGTTTCAAATTTTTTGGGGACCTCTTCTGTAGGTGTGGCCTGCTTTCCGGGTCCAATGGTGGAACCTCTTCTAACCAGTTCGGTACATTTGATGAACAGGTTCTACCGAATAGGTGCAAACTGGTAGGAACCCACCTCTGCCCCAGTCATTCTGGCCAAAGTCATAGTGCAAAGACCCAACTGCAGCCACCACAATCACCCTGCAGTCTACATTCCTGCAATTCTCTGCTCCCTCAGATGACCTTCACCATATTTTTGATCATATAATACAATAGCAGAGTTGGAAGGAATCTTGGAAGAATTCTAGTCCAACCCCCTGCCTAGGCAGGAAACCCTGTACCATTTCAGACAAATGGCTATCCAAAATCTTCTTAAAGATTTCCAGTGTTGGGGTATTCACAACTTCTGGAGGCAAGCTTTTCCACTGATTAATTGTTCTAACTGTCAGGAAATTCCTCCTCAGTTCGAAGTTGCTTCTCTCCTTGATGAGTTTGCACCCATTGTTTCTTGTTCAACCCTCAGGTGCCTTGGAGAATAGTTTGACTCCCTCTTCTTTGGGCAGCCCCTGAGATATTGGAACACTGCCATCATGTCTCCCCTAGTCCTACTTTCTATTAAACTAGACATATCCAGTTCCTGCAACCGTTCTTTATATGTTTTAGTCTCCAGTCCCCTAATCCTCTTTGTTGCTCTTCTCTGCACTCTTTCCAGAGTCTCCACATCTTTTCTACATCGTGGTGACCAAAACTGAATGCCGTATTCCAAGTGTGGCCTTACCAAGGCATTATAAAGTTGTATTAACACTTCATGTGATCCTGATATTGATCATGATGAAGTGAGCTATGCCAGGCTATTTGAGAGGAAGCTCTTGTCCACATGAGGCTATTTCCCCAGAAGTAAACCACCATGAGTGACCTTGGGAAGAAAGCTTTATGCATGTCCTGGAACAAATGAACCTTTTTCTGAATTCAGGACATTTCCTTCCAGCCCACCTTTTTGGCCCAGATGATTGCATTGGAGTTGATGGTGAAATCCTGGGCTTGGGAAACCCTGGGATCCATTTGCCCAACTTTCATGTAGACAAAAGATTGATTGGGGAGGAAAATCCAGTTGAGAAGATCGTAAGGAACAGACATTGGTCCATTTGCTAAAAAGGAGACTTCATTTCCATCACTTTTATTGAACCTGATATTCTTCAAATAGGCAAGAAGCTGAAAGAAAAGAGACCCTTGGAAAGTGGAGTAACAAAAAATGAGACATCATGGATTCTATCACTCTCTGCTGACCATCATTTTAGGAGATAATTATAGATCTTTAATGTTAGATTGACCCCAACACTTCACAAATACTCCATTATCGTGTGTGTTTTCTAGATTCTTCAACTTCACTTTTAATACAATAATGATTACCTATAAATATTTTAATGCCCTGCTCCAGATGCAATTCTATAGCTGCTGAAATTCATATGCTTCCATTTTTAATCAAACCATTAACTTATTTTATCATATTTTAGAATAGCATAGAATAACAGTGTTGGAAGGGACCTTGGAGCTTTTCTAGGGTTTTTTCCCCAACCCCTTGCCTAGGCAGGAAACCCTACACTATTTAGAAAAATGGTTATCCAACATTTTCTTAAAAACTTCCAGTGATGGAACATTCACAAATTCTGGAGGCAAGTTGATCCACTGCTTAATTATTGTTCTCACTGTCAGGAAATTTCTCCTCAGTTCTAAGTTGCTTCTCCCCTTTATTAGCTTCAACCCATTGCTTCTTGTTCTACCCTCAGGTTTTAATAATTGCTTTTTGCTTGCTGTTTGCTATTTAATAATTTACTTTGTTTTCAGATGTAGGTAAAAGTGTGATATTGACCTATTTAATAAATTAACCAATGTCAATGGAAATTTCTAAGGATCTGTGAACTGAATAAAATTCAGAGAAATTACCTGCCATGACTGAACATTTGTGATCCTTTTTACAAGCTTCATTATGGCTGGTTGTGCTCCTGATCCATGCATTGTATGTAGTGCATGTGCCACAGCATGAATGGCATTGTAGATGTTGTAACTTTCACCTGTCATGCTCGTTTCAAACATGTAAGATGGCACATTCTTTAAATTCTCCTTTCCTGTACAGTGTTTCTCCCCCTTTGGAAGAATCACTCCTGGTCTGTGGATCTTGCAGCCAAAGATCCTTTCCCACCATAGAGGGAGAAAGACATCTCCTTGAGGGTTCAAAGGGTCTAAAGACAGAAGGAAATGTCTGAATTCTGGGATATCATGGCTTTGATCCCTGAAATGGAAAGTACCATGGAAAGGCTTTAGAAATTCCAACATTTCGTGAGATGAGCTTATTTCCCAATGGGAAGTCAGGATCCAGACAACTCTAAGTGTAAAATTACTCTCAGTTTCCAAATAATAGAGAGAGATATATATTGTTTTAATACATTTAGATTCTCCAAATACAATAATCACCTCAGCTTTATCCCATGTTGGGATTAAAGAACGACATTTGTTCAGTGAAAAAGCAACAGACACCGATTCCAACAGGTGAGTGAAGGCCAGGCAGATCTCCTTCTCCTTCAGCATTGGCATCAGAGTTGAGATGAAAAGTTCTCCATTGTCATTTTCAGGGGCCACCAGCCCAACCCAGTTCCACTGGAAATACAGGAGCAGCCGGACTAAACCCATATACTGAGGAAATTCATTGGGGCTGATCCGGAAAAAGGAAGGAAAAGCAGTTTTGTCTCCTTGAGTGAACTTGAGGAAGTGAAAACCGAACTGCAGAAAAGAGAACCTTGTCATACTTTTTAGGACAATATGTTATAGTGATGTTAAGGGTCAGTATCAGACGCTTTTTGCCCTGCCAGTTCGATTGATTCATTTTGAATGAAGTGAGAGGCTTCCAGTTACAATGACAAATTCAGATTTCAACAGGTGTGTGAAGATCATGCAGCCGAATGCTTTTTCTTTGCTATGTATCAACAAATTTGGTTTATTCTACAAGTGTACTTCACTTAAGGACTAGTAATAGTGATAGATGAATATAATTTAGTAAATATATTTTTTCTTTCTATCTATCACTTCCTTTAACTGAGCTGAACTCCCTGTGACCAGATGGTTGTAGATGGTCTGCATCTTTGGATGTCAGTTCTGCCATCTTCAGCCTGGCGCCTCACAGGCATCCTGCCATCAATGGCTGTGGGGTAGAGTGGTGTGCATGGGGAAACAAATGGGCAATAAACTCATGTGAGTAATTGATGAGAACTGGGGAAGGGGGAATGACAGTTTGATGAAGGACAGAGAAGCTCAGAACTAGTTTGTGCCAGCCCTCAAGGCCAGGCACCACGAGGAAGAATTTGGATTTCCCCAAACAACTCGGCGCTGTCAAATCACCTAGGGAAATCTTCATTGGCTGAAGAAAAACTGGTCATGGGGAATGCAGGGATGAGGGAAAACATTTTGTATCTTTTTCATGCCAGAAACATTGTTCTAGCTTCACTTTATGTCAGCCAATAACCTTCAGTAGGAGAAACTATCACTTCAACTAAATGGAGTTGAGGGTCTTTCTTTCCTAAGGGAGCTACCTGGGGCACGTCTGACATTGGAAAACTTGTGGCTCTGTAAGTCTCTCCTACACCCTCAACTTGGAGAGCTACAGAGTCCCCTTGCTCCTTCTATCAAACTGTGCTTGAATCACATCTGGTTTGCTCAGTTTTCTACCTCAGCCGCCTTTCTCTCTTCCACCCATTCCTTTTGCTTTCCTCCCTGCAATACAGGTGTGGTCCTTTGTTCTCTTAAAATGTAGAGAAATCCAATCCATAAGGAAGGAAAACTCACAAGAGCAGACGTGGGTCTTTCCTAAGACAAGGATAAACCTTGTAAAGAGTATAACTGACATAGTTTGCCTGGCTCTGATATATGAGAAGCCAAGGAAATAAACCATCAATGTGATTCACACAATAAACCAGACTGAAGCATGGTTACATTTACATTGCATTAGGAAAAAATTCATCCAGGAAAGCATTTCAGAAATACTTTCTTATCTGTTTGCAATGTGGGTATAAAGAAATTTATCCTGACAGACAAAATATCCAACATGAATTCAACTGTGGCATCTTGTAATTCCTCAAATCACGTAGTCCTGGTTTTCCTCAAGTAACTTTGGCTTCATCTGTGACTTCTGTGTCTTGTTTTCTGCTTGCTCTATACTGGCACCCTACACAAACCCTTTACCTGTGGCACCTTGAAGATGCTGAAGATGGAGGCCATCTGCCTTGAGTATTGGGAGTTGACATCTCCAACAACAGAGAGCAATGAATCCTGCTTGTCACATTTGTAACCTGGAACCATTTGACCTCGTGTAGACAGAAGAGAGAGGCTGTTCCAGGAAATCCTCCTAACAGTCTCTTTATTGTCGTAAATATGGAAGCCGAGGGTGATGTTGGGAAGCAGAACCAAATCCTTGTTTATTTTTGTGACTGCATGTACCAAGGCCAGAATTAGCAGATAATTCTTGAATTCAACGCTATAATGAGAAAACATTGGGAAATATTAGAGAGAAGCTTTTGTGTGCTAAGGGAGGTTGTCTTTCCTTTATTGCATTTGTATGTGTGTCTCCCAGTCTTTGATGTGTTGAATATATTTGTTGTGATTCTTTGGATAAGAAAATGGGATTAAGAAGATTTGGTGGATGGACCATCCACTTGAAACCATGGTCCATTAGAGAGTGGCTGAGAAGTTTACACCTTTACAACCCTAAACAGCCATGACTGCTCCACATGAGAAATATCTTTAATAGATTTGGCCATTTGATTAACCCTTTGAAGGGTGTTTCAGCTCTGGAACCACTCAGTTCACAATACTCCACTGAAGGACACAAGATAGATTAGCTATCCATTGTAACTGGATTTGCCTTTTTTTTAGTTTTCCAACATGACTTTTTTTTACCTAATAAATAATAAATGACCTTTCTCACTAACCCAGTGCAATTTCTGACCTGTATACCCTTCCTCAATTATTCTGTTTATCATTTTTCTGATGAAACTGGTACATTCTACACTATTTTAGAAGAATGCTTCTTTATCCAGGAAAGCACCAAGGCTTCTGAACCTGAAAGCATCATTAGAATATTAATTTATGAAAGGAGTTTCCTGAATCCCAAACAAAGCAGAATTTTTTCTAATCCATTCCCTTCCAAGTGAAATTTACCTTATTGTAATTCTTGTCTTTAATGGCTCACGGTCAAACTCTATCATTTCAAAGAGAACAAACCTTTCCAGGAGCAAATTCCCCCCAATAATGAGATCTCCAGACTTGTAGTAGTCCTTTACAATTCGCAGAGGGGTCTTGGCTACACATACAGTTTGCATTATCTTATGAGTTGTTGAAGGCAGGAACCAAAGGAGAAACAGCAGGAGAGGCAGCCCATTCATAATTCTCACCTTCCTTCCTAGATCACAAATCAAATTTTTTTGAGAAGCTGAAGCAAGTGGGAGCAAATGGCTCTCACAAAATCCCACCAAGGTTTTAGCAGAGAAGAAGCAGACTGTGCCACATGGGTGGCCTTGAGGCAAATTAATATCAAGTTTGCTTTCTCTTACCTATTCTGAGTTGTCACCGAAGACAAATCTGAGCCCAGTTCAGTTTCATGGATCGAAAGAAATGACTTCTTTGCAAAACAACCTAAGGTGACATGACCAGCTTCCCTTGGGAGAGTTCAGACATTATTTCATTTAAGCAAGTTTTATCTTGGAAGACTTCTGTGGGTAAAAATCTATGTGGCATTCATTAAGAATTACTGTTCTTCTGATAATTGCAAGGAAGAGCAACATCCTACCCACTTAGCAATTTCCTTCATGCACCAGAAGGGGGAAAACATGTTTGTGTCTCTTGTTCTTCATCCAAAGAGCAGATGGAATTGAGGGTCAGGGTCCAGGTGGGATTTGGCCTACCTGAAAGCCCCCAACACCTGCATCCAAGATGGAGTCTGGCTTGTGCCAGTGTTTTTTTTTCCAGATAGGGCTAAACATGGTGATGAGTTGTAGCCTTGCAAAAGTGACCAATAATGCAGGTGTTTGTAGAAGAAATGTTGTATTTATTCTTACATGGTTAGGGATGGTATAGAAGCTCATTTCTCTTATACCCCTTACAAATATTGAGTGGGGGACTCAAGATATAAGCCTAATTTAAACTCTATGGAGATTCTTAGTCATCCAGGTCCTGGTTGTCCCAAAGGTGCTTTTTCAGGAGGCAACTGGACTTTCTTGTTTTCTTTTTTTGAAGACGTTTTGCTTCTCATCCAAGAAGCCTCTGTCAGTTTCCAAGTAATGCATCTCTCACAAATCGAACTCCAAGGCATTTCCTTTCCTCAAAGATCAAACATATTTAGATACACCATCTTGGCATGAACTGGTGAAAAGCCAGACTAAAGTTCCTGGGCTTTCCCTACCCAACTATGAATAAGGATTTCGTATTTTTCCAAAACAATGTCCAACCGGGATGGAATGTGTCACTAACATTTCTGTATATATTTTATTTTAATAAAACTGAAGTTGAAGAAACCATGATACCCAATAATAAAGAGAAATTTCTATTGTTGTTAGTTGTGAAGTCATGTCTTTATTAAAATTTATTAAATTATGTCTGATCCATTGCGACCCCATGGACAACATTCATCTAGGCCTTCCTATCCTCTACCATCCTCTGGAGTTCATTTAAGCTCATGCTACTGCTTCAGTGACTCCATCCAGTCACCTCATTCTCTGTCGTCCCCTTCTTCTTTTGCCCTCAATCGTTCTCAGCATTAGGCTCTTCTCCAGCAAGTCCTTCCTTCTCATTAGGTGGCCAAAGTATTTGAGTTTCATCTTCAGGATCTGGCCTTCTAAAGAGCAGTCCCTTCTTAAAAGATTCCAGTGTTGGAGCACTCACAACTTATGGATGCAACTGCCTCCACTGATTAATTGTTCTCATTGTCAAGAAACTTTTCCTTAATTCTAGTTGAATCACTTATTGATAAAATTCCACCTTTCCTTCTTGTTCTGCTTTCAGGTGCTTTGCAGAATAGGTTGTCCCCCTTTTCTCTGTGACAGTCCCTCAAATATTGGAAGACTGTTATCATGTCACCCCTGGTCCATCTCTGTTAGACTAGACATATACAGTTCCTGAGATCTAAATTAGATTAAATTAGACTAAAATAGAAACCAGCGAAATACAGTCGACATAATATACTTAGACTTCAGCAAGACAAAGTAGACTACAACCTACTTCTTGGTAATCTAGAAAAATGGGATAGATAGCATCACCATCAAATAGATTTGCAACTGGCTGACAAACCATACTCCATGAATAGTGCTTAATGGTACTATATCTACATGGAGGGAAGTGAGCAGTGTTCCATCTTAGGCCTCGTACTGTTCAACATCTTCATAAATGACTTTGATGAGGGAATAGAAGGGGAACTTAACAATTTTTCAAATGACACTAAGCTGGTAGGAATAGCCAACATCCTAGAAGATAGGGTCAAGACCCAGATGGATCTTGACAGACTTGAACACTGGCCCCTATCTAACAAAATAAAATTCAATGTAGAGAAAAATAAAGTCTTACACTTAGGGAAGAAAAACCAAAAGTATACATATAAACTGAGTGAAACCTGTCTTAATGGTAGTATGTGAGAGGGATCTTGGAATCTTACTGGACAACCAGCTAAATATGAGCCAGCCATGTGTGGCAGAAGCCAAAAAAACCAATGCAATCCTAAATTGCATTAATAGAGAGATACAATCTAGATCGCCAGGTACTAATACCTGTCAGTGTTCCAAATATCATGCAGAATTAAATCAGAGTCCAAGGCAAAGGTATCCTTAAAGTTCCAGTTTAATAAAACAGACATGTTGGCAACCATCTGTGGAAATCCCAATTCTGAACACTTCCTGGGATTCCACCTAGTTGAAAGTTCATGATCTTATCCCCACACCCATAAATCCATCACATGGTCCAATCTTCTCTGGCCACGCTGGCATCTCCACCCAGCTGGTTCCAGTCAGGTGTAGAGGTACGGAGACAAAAGGTGACCTTGGGATTCTAGAACAGAATGACAACAACACATTCCACGATTCTACTCCTTTCTATTTCCCCCTCCCAACGACTACACTAATGAAACAGCATAGTGAAGTAATAGAAAGTGTGGCAGGCCAAAGATCCTAAAAGGAACATAACTACAGGCCTGACAGGCGACTTCTCCTCAGAAGAAAAATGTTTCCTGAAAAGAGAACAACATCAAAGTTAGCAATAAAAAAATTAACCACCTCTCCCCCCCCCACACACACACCAAGGGGACCGTTTGGCTTATTGGAAAACTTATCATGGAATTGTTTTATTAACCTATCCGCCTTTAGGTCCCAACTTTTCACCCAAGTGGCTTCGGACAAAGGCTACCCCTTCCAATTCACTAAACACTGTAAGCGACCTCTATATAGCCTCGAGTCTTAAGATTTTTTTCACCTCATAATGTGTTTCCCCTTCTACCACTACAGGAGGAGAGGGAGCTTGGGTGGATGGTCTTATACTAGACCCCATTACTGGTTTCAACAAGCTACAATGAAATACTGGGTAAATGTTCCCTAGAATTCTGGGTAGACTGAGTCGAACTGTAACTGGGTTAATTATTGCAAATTGTAAACCGCGCCCCTTTCGGTTGTTGCTGGTTGCGAAAGCCCAAACGGCTCTCAAGATGGCTGCCAGCAGCAAGGCAAATGGCACGAATTTTAAAATTGGCCCCAAGATGGCCGGCACTGCAAGGAAAAGCTTTAGCAAGCTATCGCTCCAATAACAGCTGTCCGAAAGCCCTGCTGGGAACGGCGCGGCAATGGCAAACATTAAGATATATATGGGCGAGATTGCCCTGCGTAGACCAGATTGCACCCGTCTCTGCCAGCCTGGGAGTGGTGAACCGACTCCCCACTGCGGCCACAAACAAATGGGAAGAGCGGCGAATCTACTCACACCCCGGTAACAAGCCAGCTAGCGTAGGCTGTAATCCTCATTTGCCGATAGCTCCTTCAGCTGCAAAAGCCTTAAGGAACTCGCTCAATCAAGGAAATGAGCTGGAAGCCATTCGCTGAAAGGAGATCTACGCCTTGTATTTCCAAACTCCACATCCATAAAAATAATGAGGAATCCAAGTTGAATAATGAGTTAATTTTGCCCTTTAACCTAGAGCAAATTAATTTCTGTGTCTTTAGCCTGGACTGAGTTAAAAAAACTGAAGTAGCCCAGTCAGAGGAGGTGTGATCAACAATTACATTACTCAGTCTCTAGGCTATTGGACAAAGTTAACCCATGCTTGGATTCCCCTCACAGCGCACAGGAGAAAAAAAAGTTCCAATGATCAGCTGTGCTGTGTGATGGTAGGAACTTTTTTTTTTTAGGATTTAGGGTCCGTTTTTCCCCCAGGAGCCTTCCACGAGGCCTGCTAGGCCAGAAAGGGAGGAAAGGTAGAAATAAGGAAGGAAGGAAGGAAGGAAGGAAGGAAGGAAGGAAGGAAGGAAGGAAGGAAGGAGAGAAAGAAAGAAAGAAAGAAAAGCGTGATGGGAGAAAAAAGGGAGGAAGGAAGGAGGAAGGAAGGAAGGAAGGAAGAAAGAGGGAGGGAGGGAAAATGGAGAGGGAGGAAGGACCACAAACCTGGCATTAGACGCAGCTTCAGAGGATACCTTGAAAGAGCAATCCAGGGTTGAAAGGAACCTTGAGGTCATCTAGTCCAAACCCAGCAGGACATTGCTAAGGTGAGTTTCTGTCTTTTGACCCCCTAGTCCAATGACTACATAGCCACCCCTACCCAATCACATGACACCCCCAAGCCACGACCACAGAACCAGTAGGAAAATTATTTAGATTCCACCACTGGGCAGGCTCCATCGCAAGAAGCAGCTGGGACTCCCCTCCCCACTCTGCCCTGCCCGAGCCCAGCCTCACAGCTGACCCACATGCCCCCCTCCACCCATGTATCAGGGCTCTGCAGTCAGGCCACCCCCACTTTGCTTCCTGCCTCCTTTGCAGCAGTGACACCACCAGCAGCAGCCCTCTCCAGCAGCAGGAGCAGCAGCAACAGCAGCCAGGATCAGGAGGCAAGAAGACCCGGGCATCCCCTCAGGGAAGTGGGGCTGGGCAGTAGAGTCCCAGTGCCTTTGGAACTCAAGTTTGGGGTGCCTTCTGCCCAGGGCCCCAGGTAGCCCATGCTGCCCTCCAAGAACTGCCCAAGTGGCCTGAGAGGGTCAGTGAGGCTCCTCCAGTGGATCAAAGCCTGGCGCCCACCCTGGTCCCAACTCCTGACATGAGGGACATTGAACATGCCACACTCACTCTGGCCATGCCCACTCTGGCTATGCCCGCCCAGATATCCACAACCAAACAGTCACACACACACACCCTTGTTCCTCTGAGGCCAACCACAAATCTGATCTGGCTCTCAATGAAATGGAGTTTGATGCCCCTGCTCTAGCTCATGTTCAGTCAGATTCTCCCCCCATGTTCCTTCATCAGAGCTCTGGATGTCTCTTGATCCTCTTCAGTTGAATCATGGGGCATGTTGGGAACCATGGACCAAGAGAGGTTGCATGCAAAGGATCCCATCCAAGGCCTCATAGCTTTCTTATTGCAGGTAGTGACCAAGGTCTCAGAAGGACCATGCAGCAGAGCCCGGGTATAATCCCAATTTCCCTTTGGAACCCCATCACTCACTAAGAGCGGACTGGTCAAATAGATCCAGCCTCCCTGCAGAGAGGGGCAGCATAAAAGAATCTCAAAGCCATCAAGCCATGATCTTGCCAGGACAAAGGGGACAAGGAGAGCTTCTCCTCAGATCACGTTGGAAGTGGTCTGTTTTGAGTTGAGCCAAGAATGATGGTGGCCATGTTGAAATGCCTCTAAGTCTTGCCCTGGGGATGGCAAATGGATATCTCTCAAGACCAGAAATCTGGGGAACCCCACAGTCAATTGTGAAATGCCCTCCAGAGATTCAGACACAGAGGTTGCTGTGCTGCAGGAAGGCTGGTACAGAAGTAATGATCCCAACTGGTCCTGTGAATGAATCTTTAAGAAAAGAATGTCAGACCTGGCAATTTGGGGAGCAGCACCCCAAAAGACCAAAAGAGACACCCGGAAGACAATTCCTACCCTTAAGCTACAGCAATAGAAATATGCAACTCTTGCCAAAAAATTACAGTTAATATCCAGAGATGCTTCCTCAAATTCCATTTCTGCCTTGTGCCACTATACGCAAGTTGCACTCATATTATCTGACCAAACTAGGGCAAAAGCCCAAATCCATCTTGTATGCAGGGGTCACTTTCATGTAGGTCAACTACACAGCTATCCCATGACTCCATCTGCTCTGTGAATTACAAGAAGAGACACAAACATGTTTTCCATTCTGCTGCATGAAGAGAGGCTGTTGCTAAGGGGATGGGACTATGGCTTTCCCCTGCAATTATCAGAAGAACAGTCATTCTTCATGTATCCCCTGAGGATTTCTAGACACAAAGATATTCCAGGATAAAACCTGCTTTAAAAAATATCTCTGAGTTCACCAGCTGGGGGGACAGAACATGTCACCTTAGCCTGTCTTGCAAAGAACTCACTCCTGGGTTAGAAGGTACTCACGTGCCTTTTTCCCCTCTATGGTCACAGCCCAAACACAGGTAAGAGGAAATATTGTCTCTATAAATTTGTCCTGGTGCCATCCTGGTGGCACAGGTGGCGTCTGCTCTGCTAACGTTCCAATGAGATTTCAGGAGCAACCTTGACATCAGTTTCTGAATAAACCTTGATTTCTGTCCTAGGAGGGAAAGTGATATGAATGACAGAAGTCATGCCACTGTTGATGCTTCTGCTGCTCTCCTGGCTCCGGGTTCCAACTACAGAGAAGAGGCTGCAAACTATATGTTTGTTCAGGGATTATATTGAATTAAAGGACAGCCATTATAGGCCTGGTGATTACATTATTGCTGGGAATTTGCCCTTGGGAACCATTTCAAAATCTCCTGTCCTAGACTTTAATAAAGTGAATCGTCATCTACATAATACGTAAGTTTCAACTGGAGGGGAAACATAAATTTGGGACTTTTTGCAGAAAAAAAATCTTCTAGTGTTTTGAACTCTCCAGGTGTAGTGCATATTTTATGCTTTTCTCATTAAATTAGCAAGCTATTAAAATAGGCTGAAATTCTCAATCTCTTCATCAGGAAGATGATAAACAACAAAAATGAAGAGGGAAGCTATTATAGCCTCATGAAGAAATCAAATTATAATATTAATCTGACCAGTAACATGTGGTAGAAAATTCAAATAAAATCTCAACACTCTTTAAGTGTTCAGGAGTTACAAAAATTCCTCTCAGTGTTGGAATCAGAATTGTTCATGATTAATGACCTTCAGTAAATCTATGAAGTGACCCCAACTGTAGTCCTGTGCTCAGCAATCCTTACTCTCCCTGAAGAAGCTGCTCCAAGAGAGACCTTAAATAATTACATTGAAAGGGAAGCAGTTGGAAAGGATTACAGTCACTGAAGCAAAGTAAATATGGCAGGGATGATAGAGAGGATAAACGGTCCATGAGATCTATGGAAATGCTTGTCTCCTTTCTCACAAAGTCATCCAAGTTTAGCCAAGGGAAATCCTTTGTAAAAAAGACAAACCCAATGAAATTTGGGACTTTCCAAAATCTCCCTCAAACAGTGAAGGAAATTCTACAGCCATGCACAAGCTTTCCTATAATTGTCTCTGATGTTTTTCTCACTACAGATACACCACCAGTAACTACCAGCAGTTCCTTGCATTGATGTTTGCTCTCTCCCAGATCAATAAGGATTTTCTTCTGCTCCCCAACATCACCCTTGGCTTCTACATCCATGGGCATTACCAGAGGGAGATATTTATTTACTTAAACAGCCTCTCCATGCTCTCCTCACGAGGCCAAGTGGTTCCAGGTTACAAATGTGACCTGAAGGACACTCTGCTGTCCGTCATTGGTGGTCTCAGTGCAAAGTCCTCAAGGCAGATGGCCACCATCTTCAGCATCTTTAAGGTCCCACAGGTAAGAGAGCTCTCTTGGATACAGTATGGAATAGACAAAGGTCAAAAGCACAGACAGAAGCCAAGAGAAAATTAAAACTATTTTTTGTGGGATGGGATGAATATAATGAGCTTGTGACTCTTAGATTACTCTTTATTATAGCCACCATTTATTCTTTGTATCAGGTTAATGATCTGATGTACCACAACCATTCAAAATGAATAATTGGTGGCCATCAACCACACAATGGTCACTACTAAAGTCAGCATAAAACGTTTACTTTGTCTTTGAAAAAAGAATCTCCTTTTCTCCAGCTCGGTGTTGGCTTTGAGTTCTCTCCGGGAGAGAGAAGAATTTATCCTTCCTTCTTCCGGATTAATCCCAAGGAATCTCCTCAGTATGTGGGTTTAGTCCAGCTGCTCCTGTATTTCCAATGGAACTGGGTTGGGCTTCTGGCCCCTGAAGATGAGGGAGGAGAACGTTTCATCTCAACTCTGATGCCAATGCTCCAGGAGAAGGAGATCTGTCTGGCTTTTACTAAAAGACTGAAGTTAGACGAAACTCAGATTACACCAAAAAAGGTTTTTCTCAATTTCCTTGCCTTCCAGAAAACAGAAGTGTTTATTCTGTTTGGAGACCACACTGTTATTAACAGTGTAGTAGGGACGGTACTTTTGTCTGAAAAAATCACAAAAGTATCATTTAGGAAAGTTTGTATTTTCACTTCCCATTGGAAATTTGGTGTGAAAAAATCTGAACCCACATTGCAGTGTATAAAGCTTTTGCATGGGGCCTTGCATTTTAGGGACCACTCCGGGGATGTCTCTGAATTCAGCCACTTCCTCCTGTCTTTAGACCCCTTGGACCCCCAAGGAGATGTCTTTCTCCCTGTATGGTGGGAAAAAGTCTTTGACTGCAAGATCCATAAATCAGGAAAGACCCCTCCAAAGGGGGAAAAACAATGTACAGGAAAGGAGAATGTGCAGAATCTACCCAATTACACATTTGAAAAAAGAATGACAGGAGAAAGTTACAATATCTACAATGCTGTTTATGCTCTGGCACATGCTTTACAAGCAATGCATGGATCCAGAGCTCGACCGACCATGATGAGTCTTGAAAAGAGGATCTCAAATATCCAGTCATGGCAGGTAATTTCTATGGCTTTTGACTCAATCCGCTTAGTTCGGAAGCTTCCCATATGAATTTCTTCAGTTCCTGAATAAATGTCTTCATACTCCCATAGCAATTCATCTGAGACCCTGCCCTTTTTCTTGAGTTTACCATTTGTTGTGCTACTCAGCTTGATATATGAAAACAGCTTCCAATTAATAATGGATGGAAACTAACCAAGGAGAGAAGCAACCTAGAACTAAAGATTTCTTAAGGAACAGTTTACCTTTAGAAGTCTTGGATGCCCCATTACTGGAGTCATTTAAGAGGAGACAGGATAGCCACTTGTCTAAAACTGTAGGGCCACTGTTGCTTTTGCAGGGGGTTGGACTAGAAGACCTCCAATGTCCTTTCCAATACTATGATTCTGTTTCTATGACAACCACAGCACAGACCAAGATTCAAAGTAGTCCTAATGGGTCTGAAATTCATCAGAATTTTCTTTGATCGAAGGCTAAAATGTTGGACCTCTCTGAATAGTGAAAGTGACCAACTAGGTCAGAATCTTCCTTCCACGTGGCCCAGGTGATCAAACCTGGTTCCTGCATTCTGATATCTTTGATAATGACCCAGAGAAAACCAGTGGAATTTTCCATGGTTCTGGTAGCAATCATGCATTCATTTCAAACATTCATTTATCAGTAACAAGAATTTGGGACAAAGTAGCTGTTGGAAACTGCATGTAGCCAAGGAGCACAAGAGGAAAATCTTAAAATTAAATTTAGTTTTTGGAACTAAAATTCTTGTGTTTTGGTGAAATTGGAGTGGGAAACCATGCCCAGTGACAAAGGGAAAACTTTTCATTTCAGAGTTAAATACACCTGATTCCTCAGATCACCACCAAGAGATGGAACTAGCTTCTCAAAATAAAGCCATCATCTCAAGATGGCCATTATGTAGCCATTATGTCTCATTTGTAGTTGTAGCCCAAATACTCTAATTTCTGAAGTTCTCATTTCTTTCAGACTCTTGCCTATTTGAGCAATGTTCAGTTCAACAGCACTGCTGGCGATGAAGTCTCCTTCTCAGAAGATGGACTGGGATCTGCTTGTTATGATCTTCTCAACTGGGTTCTCTTACCCAATCGATCTTTTATTCCCATAAAAGTTGGCCAAGTAAATTCCAAGCCTCCCCCAGGCCAGGATTTCACCCTTAACTCTAATGGAATCATCTGGGCCACAAAGGTGAGCTGCAAGGAAATGTTGTAAGTTCATGGAAAGATTCATTCTCCTCCTGAGATGCAGAACATCTTCCTAACTTGAAAATAATCGAGTCAGAAATTATGGCACTCATTTGGTGAAAAATCTGATTTAAATGTAACATATTTGAGGACTGGTTTGTGTCATTAGACAAAGGATTAGGCTTGGGAACAACATCTGCTTGAAACACAAATGCCATTAGACCAAGCAAGAGTGATTTCAATGGACCATTTCCATTCAGTTGTATCCTCATGGTTCTTTCTTTTAAAAATGTTCTAATCCCATCACAATTCTTCCTCTGCGGGATGAGATTCCAGATCCAGTCTCCCACATCCATGGGTGTGTCCGGAATGCCTCAGGACTGTTCTTGATTTCTGATAGACGATTTCAAGAGGAATAGGAAGTAGAAATAAGGATGGGAAATAGGAGGGAGGAGAAGAGCGAATGCAGCAGTTTTCTTAGGTCATCTCAAGAATTTCTCTTTTCTCTTTCAGAAGGTGCCCTTTGCCAGGTGTAGCAGGAAAAGGTGCCATGCAGGAGAGAGGAGAAGAGTTCCAGAGGGAGAGCAGGTTTGCTGCTACCAGTGTGATGCTTGCCCAGAAGGAACCTTTTCTAATCAGACAGGCAAGACTTCAAATGTTAATCTTCCAGGTTCAAACATTCATTAAGTCATTTTTTGATATTGATGTTATTTTTATAAGATTAACATGAAATCATATTTTTTAGAAAAAAATTTCTGCCCTGGCCACAGAGGCCACCTTTCTCAATCGTCAGAAGTTGCATGCAGGATAGCTACAGGGCAGAATTTAGGAACGTCCAAGTAGGATTTTCACTGCTACTCTATTCTAGCCCAATTGCAAAAACCACCTTCCAATCTTTCCTGAATAAATGGGGTGTGCAGTCCAAGCTTTAATTTTTATTATTCAGAATATGTATTTCACTTTTTATTTATTTAGTTTGTCAAAGATGTACGAGGTAACAGGTATAAGTATAAACTTGGAAATGAATACAGGAATGGATATGAATAAATGGTGGCTCTGTGGCTAAGGTGCTGAGCTTGTGGATCAGAAAGGTTGGCAGTTCAGCAGTTCAAATACCTAGCCCCGTGTAATGGAATGAGCTCCCATTACTTGTCCTAGCTTCTGCCAACGTAGCAGTTCCAAAGCACATAAAAATGCAAATAGAAAAATAGGAACCATCATTGGTGGGAAGGTAACAGTGTTCCATGTGCCTTCGGTATTTAGTCATGCCAGACAGATGACCATAGAGACATCTTCGGACAGTGCTGGCTCTTTGGCTTTGAAAGGGAGATGAGCACTGTCCCCTAGAGTTGGGAATGACTAGCACAGATGTGCGAGGGGAACCTTTACCTAAATGGGGACAATAGGACAGGATCGATAGGCACACTGGTGCAGTTTTGCATGCCCCCTAAAGACCTTTTAAGAAAGGGGTGATGATTAGAGGACTGGTACCACAAATGGCAGGAGATATGAGGCTGTTTTGCTATTGGAAAGATACAGGTTGATAGATGGAAGAATATAATTTAAAACTAGTTAAACTTAGTGAAATTTATTGACAATAGATATAGTTTAAATAAATAACTGATAATGTTATTAATGTATACAATGTGTAGTGTTAGGATGAGTATAATTGGATATGAATATTGAATGGCACCCATGTAAGGAAGATTAGCAATCCCTTTGAATTATACATAAAGGATAACAACAACAACAACCACAACCACAACAACAACAACAACAACCACAAATGGTATTGCCCAGGTATTTATGGCCTTGATTGTATGGTGTAAATACAATCAAGGCCATAAATACCTGGGCAATACCAGTTATAAGATACAGAGCTGATATAGTTAACTGGACACAAGCTGATTTGGACATTTTGGACCGAAAAACCAGGAAACTAATGACAATGCACTACAGTTTACATCCACGTGGTGATACTGATAGACTATATCTGCCCCGAAAATCAGGTGGCAGAGGATTATTATAAGTGAAGCAAATAGTTGAAGAAGAAAAACATGCACTGGCTGATTATTTAAAAGAAAGTCAAGAACATCTATTAATCGAAGTAAAGAACAAAAATCTATTGAAGGTCCATAGAATACAGAAAAGATGTGATAAAATCAAGAATGGAGAGTTGGCAGAACAATGCATTGCATGGCCAATTTCTGGAAAAAAATAAAAGATACAGTGGACAGTGAAAAAACATGGTTGTGGTTAACAGCAGATACATTAAAGAAAGAAACAGAGTCACTAATCCTGGCTGCGCAAGAACAAGCTATCCACAAAAATGCCATTAAGGCCAAAATTGAAAAATCCTCTGATGATGCCAAATGCAGACTTTGCAAAGAATTTAATGAAACAGTTGATCACATACTCAGCTGCTGTAAAAAAAAATCATGCAGACTGATTAGAAATTGCGGCACAATTCAGTAGCACAAATGATCCATTGGAATTTGTGCAAAAATTATAATATTAAAAAAGCAACAAACTGGTGGAAACATAAGCCTAAAAAAGTCACTGAAAATCAGATGATAAGATCTTGTGGGATTTTCACATACAAACAAACAAAATACTGGCGCATAATACACCAGACATCACACTGGTTGAGAAAAATAAGGTTACAATCATAGACATCTCAATACCAGGTGATAGCAGGGTCGACGAGAAGGAATATGAAAAAATCGTGAAATACCAGGACTTAAAAATAGAAATTCAATGATTATGTCACAAACCAGCAGTGGTAATTCCAGTGGTAATTGGCACACTGGGTGCTATTCCAAAAACACTGGAATTACATTTAAAACAGTTAAAAATGGACAAAATAACTATCAGTCAAAGGCAAAAAGCCGCACTGCTTGGATCTGAACACATATTACGAAAATACGTTACAACTTCCTAGGCCCCTGGGTGGGGCCTGACTAGTAATCAATGCCAAATCCAACGAAACAAGTTATACAATTGTATAATAATAGAACTAAGTTAGATACAATTAAAGTTTTGATTATTAGTGGGAAAATGTCATGATACAGAATATAGTCAAATAAAGGAGGGATAAGAATAAAAACATATATATAAATAGATATGGGTATAACATAATGAAACTGGATGTAAACTTGAAACAGTGATTTGGAAAGGAGGATTAGAAAACTTAGTTATTAAATATTATGGATGTTTAGTTGGAAACGACACAAGGATTCAGTGTTATTGGAGGATTTTAGAAATAGTAATTGAAAGTCCAGTGTATGGTTATGGATAAAATTTTGGTATATTTTATGATGAAGGTCGCTTAAACAATTATAGTCAAAAGAAAATGGAGAGATGATGATGGTGACATGTATAAATATTTGAGTTAAAATACTTACATTACAAAAGAAAATCTGAAACCAAACTGCTTGTTAGAGAGTAGGTTGCTTGTGTCTAAGTGAAGGGTGATGGATTGGTTTATCATTGATTCTATGACTTTCCAGGTGATGCAACATAGTGAGATTGGTCTGTAATTTAACTAGGCTGGGGTCTCCTTCTTTGAGGATGGGAATGACCATGGCTAATGAACATAGATCGGGCCTGGAGCTGGTTCTGAAAGATACCTCATAGATAGTGCTTAGAAGTTCAGCTATGGCAGCAGGAAGCTTTTTCAGGAAGTATGCACTAATCCATCAGGGCCAACCGATAGAGATGGTTTTAGGTTGCGCAGTGCCTTTTCAACGTTATCTTCTGTAAAATCAATATGTAGCAGATTGTTGCAATTAGTTGTGGTACGACTAGGAAATATGGGACATGAGCCATTGCTGTTGACCAAAGTCTGAACTGAAGAACATGTTGAAGAGGTTGGCCTTAATGGCTTCATCATTACAGTCTTCCCATTAGATCCTTTTAGGGGTGGTATGGTTTTTGACTCTTTAAGTTTGGTATTTATGAAATAATGGAAGGTTTGGGTGGATTTCATGTGTAACAGCTCTTCCTGCTGCTTCCAGTGGTGATTGATACATTCTGCTTTTATTTGGCAGCATAAAGTTTTATATCAGCTTTTAAAGTTAACTACATAGCTAGTTTTGTTTTTTCACCAAAGGGTTTTTTATTATAGTTTCCTTATTGATATGTATATATGCTGGTCTTTTTGTATTCGGGTCTTTTCCTGTGTAAGATTGAGATTGTCTTGGCAACATTCCTTCAAAATTAATTTCATGTCCTGTATTTTTAAGGTGCTGGAAAAGGGAGGAAGCTTTTTCTTTTTTTCTTACTGAGTTCTTGTGTTCTGCTATGTGTGCATTTATTTTCCTATTATTCTCCTATGCTTAAGATGTTGGCTATTTTTGGTCAGTGTTGAAGGTTGTCTTGATATTGTGTTTGTGGATAATTTTGCTGATTTTATCTGTGGTGCCTTTGATGTAAGGAAGGAGGGCGATGCCATTGTCCTGTTCTGTGTCTTGGTTCTTGGGGGGGGGGAGTCTCCCTTTAGATTAGGTTGGTAATTGTTTTTCTTTGGAAAACCTAATCATAGATAGATAGATAGATAGATAGATAGATAGATAGATAGATAGATAGATAGATGATGGATGGATGGATGGATGGATGGATGGATGGATGGATGGATGGAGAGAGAGAGAGAGGGAGGGAGGGAGGGAGGGAGGGGGAGAGAGAGAGAGAGAGAGAGAGAGAGAGAGAGAGAGAGAGAGAGAGAGAGAGAGAGAGAGAGAGAGAGAGAGAGAGAGAGAGAGAGAGAGAGAGAGAGAGATGCTTTGGTACATATACATAGTTTAATGACTCTTTTGACTTCTAGAAAAAAAGTGTTATAATGGTCTTCTGCAGTATTACAGCCAGTGAATAGAAGGTGCCAATCAAGAGATGTTTGGTCAGCAGCTATGAGAACTTTGTTTGCTTTTTTAAAGTTATAATTTGGTGTTCCATCATTATGACCCTCTTTGTAGAGGCATAAATTGAGACAAAAGTCAATCATGCTGTGGTCACTGTGGGAAAAGAATTCTCTTATTTGTAGACCATAAATTGAGTTTAAGCTGTTGTGGAAGATGGGATCAAGACAGTTGTTGAGCCTAGTGTTGTTCATTACCAACTGATCCAGTCCCAGAGTGGTAATGGTATTGCACCATGTTGCATATATAGGTTCAGTTGTACATTCATTTAGGATCCAGTTAATAAGCAGTAAATTGAGGTCACCAATAAGGATAAGAGGGTGAGGGCAGGAGGCTGCTCACATTAATAATGAAGTTAGCTTGTTCGCATGAATGAGTTTGTCATCAGGGGCTCTATAACATAGCAAGAAACAAAATGTGGTGTTTAAGAAAAGTTCTCAGATGATGCCTTCAGGAAGAGCAAGCTCCTATGTAACTTGAATTTTTTTTAGCTCTAGGGACATTTTATGGAAGATGGCAACACCACTCCCTCTATGGATTTCACAGCTGGACTGGTAAACATGATAGTAACTTCACTTAATGGAGGCAGGGAAGGATGCATTCAACCATGTCTCGCAGACAAATATAAGATCAAATAAATCTGTATTTAGTAAGAGAAGGAATTCAGACATTTTGTTTGCGAGGCTTCTTGCATTGAGTAGCTTGCATTTAAGGTCTGTAGTGGTGGATCTGGAGGAAGTTAGGGTTAGCGTACATGTCTAGTTTTGGTTCTTTGGGGTGGTTATTGGATGTGGGCCATTGGTCTTGCGTTTGATACAGTCAGCACAGTAGCCGATGTATAGGTCAGCCTCTCCTTGGTCCTGGCATCCCTTGATTTCTGATTGGAGCTCACAGGCACGGGCACATTGCAGTATGTGGTCAGGTTGTGAATGAAGTTTCTTATGGTTAGTACTGCAGTTTGCAAGTGAGTTTATTGAGAAGATGAATTTGCATTTGCTGGACTCACTCTTGCAAACGACTCTGCAGAAGTGTGAGGCCACTGAGCCATTGCTATTCTTGAACTTGGGGCCGTTGCGGGAGATGTTGATGATTTCATCGGGGGAGATGGTTGATGTCAGAAAGTTGCTGATAATATTGTGAATGTTTGTGATGTCATTGAATTCATTGGTGTCCTCCAGAACAAATAAGATAGTGTTGGGACATTTTTGTCAACGATTGAAGGCATGTTTAACAAGGGTAGATATATTACTTGCAGGTTTGGTAGTTATCTGTGATTGTGGTTATTGGGTTTGTGTTCTGATCCCCCTCATCCCACACCAACACACTCCAAGCCAAAGATAAGTTACGGCATTTAATTAACAGACAGACAGGTCCTTGGCAGCAAACCGGCACAGACAAGCTTGGGCAGCAATCCAGCACAGATAAGGCTTGGCAGCAATCCAGCCTGCCAAGCTCACAATAATGTTCTCTGCGTTGACTTCTGCAAGAGGGGTGTGTGCACAAGCAGTCCATTTATAGTCTGAAGAGGAGCGTAATGACCACCAGCTGAGTGCAATTACCTCCTGTACTTATGCACCTGTTTCCTGATGCCTATTAGCTCTTCGGTGCCGGGCATCCAGGAACAACTCACTACTGACCTCAGGCTCACACTCCTTTGTCTCCTCCCCACTGGTCCAATGCTCAGGCAACTCCTGGTGGCCAACCAGCCTCTCTGTGCCCTGCTCGGAGTCAGAACCCTGTTCAGGGTTCTCCACATCCTCCAGAGCCGACTCATAGGGCCCCTCACTGTCAGAGTCTGGTGGCAGCTCCAACGGCTCCTGCTGGGCCACAACAGGTTTGGATAGGATTTCAAGATTTTGGGTCTTCACTTTTCTGTGTTATCTATTTTTTTCCCCTGAGAGATACTAATGTAGCTTCTATGGTGCCAAGTGATGTAGTCCTGTTTCTATGGTGTCAACTCTTTTATGTAAGACAATGAATTTGTCCAGCCTGGCTCTGCACGATGGCCAGAAAAGTGAAAATGCACACTGGGAGGTATTAAGTGAGGATGTTATATAATATGCTCCTTCTATCAGCACTATCAACCTCTGAGGAAAGAGGGAAAGAGGACATTCATCTATCTATGTCTCTTTGATGGAGCAGGTAGAAGCAAAACCCACCCAAATAAATAGATTTGTGGTTCAAAGCAGAGAGGTTAAGGCAGGGATAATGTACTCACAAACAAAACAGCAATGTTTCTGGATAACAGATTTGTTTGTCTTCTGTGGGTTCCTTTATAAAATGGTGGAAAAAAAACAGGCAGCAACCTCAAACTGAAAGCCACATTATTCGGGGAGGTGCACAGTAAATGGACAGCTGGAACGAAAGAAAACCTTGTCTCTGGCTAATCTATCCCCAGGATCATCATAAATGAAGGATGATTTCCTCTTTTTGACATGCCATAAATAGCACAGGGGATTATTTCATTACTCCCTTTGTAGGTTGGTCACCAGCAGAAAAGCAATGCTCATAGCTGTCAGGTTCCAAAGAAGCAGGAAACACTTCAAACTCAAACTTGGTTTATTAATTATTTTACTTACTTTCTAGCACAAACTGAAAATCATGATACACAATGAAATTCTTGTTAGGGCTACCTGCCTGTGCTCCCCACCATCTGTTAAATGTCACCCCACATCACCCGGATGTGTTATAAACTCCTCACATTACAGACAATGACTCTTCAGCATAATCAGGCTCTGTAGGACTCTCACTCAGATGAAAGAAATAAGCACAGGGGGAGTCCTAGGGCTCACAGCTGCTTGTCGGCTTTAGGGTGGCATGCCATACAAATGCCACCACTTTCTTGTTGGCCTGGGAAGAGTGTGTGTGTGTGTGTGTGTGTGTGTGTGTGTGTGTGTGTGTGTGTGTGTGTGTGTGTGTGTGAGATTGCCGCTGCTATGCGCTCCTCCAAATGACAACTCCTGGCTTGTTGGTGTGCCAAAGCTGAATGATCATTTAAAAGAGGAGACATAATGTGCATGATAGTTGTTCAATAAATCCTTAGACAAAGACTTTTGATTTCAGATGCTGCTCACTGTGAACCCTGTCCAGAAGACCAATTTCCCAACAAGGACAAGGACCAATGCATTGCCAAGAAGATCCACTTCCTTTCCTATAAAGACACCCTGGGATACATTTTAGTTTTCCTCACTCTTTTCCTCTCTGGGATCACTTCTGCAGTCCTGGTGATTTTCTATAAGCATCATAACACCCCGATCGTCAAAGCCAACAACCGAGATCTCACCTACATCCTCCTGGTCTCCCTCTTGCTCTGCTTCCTTTGCTCCTTCCTCTTCATTGGTCAACCAGGGAAGATCACTTGTCTCTTTCAACAATCTGCTTTTGCCATTCTCTTTTCCCTTGCAGTCTCCTCTGTGTTGGCAAAGACTGTCATGGTGGTTCTGGCCTTCATGGCCACCAAGCCAGGGAACAAGACAAGGAAACTCTTGGGAAAACCACTGACCAACTCCATTGTCATAGCCTGTCCCCTGATCCAAGCAGTTCTTTGTGCCACCTGGTTGGCAACTTCTCCCCCATTTCCCAACTTTGACTTCCATTCCTTGGTAGGAGAGACCATCTTAGAATGTAATGAAGGTTCAGATTCAATGTTTTATGCCGTCCTTGCCTATCTAGCTTTTTTGGCCCTTGTCAGTTTCACAATGGCATTTCTAGCTAGGAAATTGCCTGACAGCTTTAATGAAGCCAAATTCATTACTTTTAGTATGCTAATATTTTGCAGTGTTTGGATCTCCTTCCTCCCCACCTACCTGAGCACCAAAGGGAAGTCCATGATGGCCGTGGAGATCTTCTCCATTTTGGCCTCTGGAGCTGCTGTCTTGACCTGTATTTTTTCCCCAAAATGCTACATTATCCTACTGAGGCCCGATCTGAATTGTAGGGAAAATATGATAAGAAACAAAAATCTTTAATTAATGTGAAATATTCATATTTATCTTGTTGACATGTTTATTGTCTGATGACATTTTTAAAACATGAAAAAGGAAGAGGAACATGTTCATTAAATAATGCCTTATCAAGCGCTATAATGGTATAGGGTTTCCTGCCTAGGCAGGGGTTTGGACTAGAAGACCTCCAAGGTCCCCTCCAACTCTGCTATTGTGTTGTATTGTATTGGTTACAACGAGCCTCTCTTTTTTGAATTCAGCAGATATAGAATTTGAATGAATGAATGAATGTCCCTATTGTGTTAATTACTAAATTGGAAACGGGTCTTTTCCAATAGAATAGTGGAAGACATACCTCTGCAGTTAAAGAGCTAATGAGATGCATTCATATTTATACATTTCAAAAGGGAAGAAAAAGTTATATAAGAAAGGAAGGTGATTGGCTGTGAAAATTAAAATGGTCCAAATGATATCCTGATGTCTCCAGTGTAGATCCATGTCAGATGGATCAATGAGTTGAGGTGTCATTCACTTCTTGGCATACAACTTGATGTCATCCATGTAGAGGGAGACCTTGTCAATCCATCCTGGTAAGACATGTAATAGCCAGGATTTGAACCCTGGTTTCCTGCATCCAAGCTGTTGCTCTAAATATTGTGCTATCCAGCTGCTGTAAAATATATCAGACAACACAAAACTATCCCCAATAGCCTACACCTGTCTCTAACAGTGAGGAAGATAGGCAGAAAATATCCTTCACCCAAGAAGGCTCCTTGCATTCTTCAAGTGACCCTGAAGACACAGATAAACTGCCAAGTGGCCTCAACAACTCTAAAAGAATGCAAATGGCCATCGGTCTGCAAAAATATAAATCTTTCCATTCCCAACCATCCACTCAGAGCTGAAAATGGTTCTTGGAGAAAAAGCGAAATGTCTTCAAAGAAAAACGAGAAAGTCCAGTTGCCTCCTGAAAAAGCACCTTTGGGATAGCCATGACCTGGATGACTGAGAATCTCCATAGACACTTCCAATGCAGAGTTTAAATTAGGCTTATATTTCCAGTACCACAATCGCTGTTTGTAAGTGTTTAAGCAAAATGAGCTTTTTTATCATGGGTGTCAAACTTAATCACATCACATGTAATATCATTACTTTTTTGCCTTTGGGGAGCATGAGTGGACGTGGTCTGCATGTGACATATCTGGCCCATGGGTCACCAGTTTGACAGGCCTATATCATTCTAACTATGCAAAAATAAATAAGACATTTCTTCTACAAACACCTGCATTATTGATCACTTTTCTACAATTCATCACCAAGTTTAGCCCCAAGTGAAAAAAACCCTGGCACAAGCAAGACTCCATCTTGGGGGCTCAGAATTTTCAGGTAGGCTAAATCCCACCTGAATCCTGACTCTCAATTCCATCTGTTCTTTGGATGAAGAAGAAGAGAAACACATATGTTTTCACCTTCTTCATGAAGGAAACTAATTGCTAAGTGGGTAGGATGTTACTCTTCCTTTGTTTTACACTGTCCTGACCTACCTGGGATTTTTGGCCCTTGTCTGTTTCACTGTGGCCTTTCTGGCTAGGAAATTGCCTGACAGCTTTAATGAAGCCAAGTTCATTACTTTTAGCATGCTGATCTTTTGCAGTGTTTGGATCACCTTCCTCCCCACCTACCTGAGCACCAAAGGGAAATCCATGGTGGCTGTGGAGATCTTCTCCATCTTGGCCTCTGGAACTGGTCTCTTGGCTTGCATCTTTCCCCCAAAATTTTACACTATTCTGCTGAGGCCCGATCTGAATTGTAGGGAAAATATGATTAGAAACAAAAATCTTTAATTCATACAGCCATGGGAAACATTCATATTTATCTTGGTGACATGTTTCTGATGCCATTTTAAAAACATGAAAACACAGGAGGGGCATGTTAACTAAATAATTCCTTATCAAATGCTATAACTGGTTACAGTAAGCCGCTCTTTATTGATCAAATGATTTTTTTTTCAGGAGGCAAATGGACTTTTTTTTCTTTTGAAGACATTTCGCTTCTCATCCATGAAGCTTCTTCTGTTTTGACAAGATAGTGGGGAATGGAAGGATTTATATTCCTTGCAGACATCTGGTCATTTGCATCATTTTAGAGGATTGTTGAAGCACTTGGCGGTTTATTTGTGTCCTCAGGGTCACCTGAGTAATCCTTTTGATTCTTGTCATCTGCAATTTTTTTCTCTGGAAATCAATTCCTACTCCCACAACATTCAAAGGATGTTCATCCCTAATTGCAAAATCTGTAAGAGATTCTCATTCATCCAGGTCATGGTTACTGAATTTGGTAGATTTTAGACGAGTGGCAAAATAAAAAAGAAAGAAGAAAGAAAGAAAGAAAGAAAGAAAGAAAGAAAGAAAGAAAGAAAGAAAGAAAGAGAATGACAGGCAAGAGGTGGTCTGAGATCTGTTATGTTATTACTTAAAAAATATGTATCCATGCACAATTTTTCCCCCTGTTCTAAAATGTATAGTGCATTTAGTCTGCAGGGCTCAAGATCTTCTTAAAATTGCTTCTTAAAAACCTCCTGTGACGATGAACCCACAACTTCTGGTTAATTGTTCTTACTGTTAGGAAGTTTTTCCTTAATTCCAGGTTGTTTCTCTCCTCAATTAGTTTCCATTGTTTCTTGTCCTGCCCTCTGGTGGTTTGGAAAATAAGTTAACCCCTTCTTCTTTGTTGCTGCCCCTCATATTTTGTGTCCAGTTATTTTGCACAGATGTTCCTGGACATAACACCAAGCACTTGACTGTGCTGTTAAATGTATGCTCTTCATTCCTACATATACTGTGGTATTCCAAGGTATCTTTAGCTGCTCTGTATATCTGCTTCATGGCCTGCTGATAGTTCCACACCATCTTCCTTAACAGCTTTCCTTCTAATGACTACCATCCGGCCACACTTTTCTAAACTGAATGACATACTTATACCCCCCATGTAGATCCATTTCATGTGGATTAGTGAGTTGACGTGTCATTTACTCTTGGCATACACTTTAGACATTTAGCTACGCACTTTGGGATGAACTCCGTTTGAATGGTGTAGGAGTATGAATGATTTTCCAGAAAAAAATGCAGACTGCAGGAATCATTTGTGCTTCGGCTTGAGATGCAGATAACACAGACTCATCCCCAACAGCCTGCATCTGTCTTCAACAGTGAAGGGACACAGGGCAGAAAAATCCTGCAGCCAAGAAGGTTCCACACCCATTTGCACTACTCAGGTGACCCTGAGAACCAGAGAAACCTCCTATTGACCTCAAGGACTCTCCAAAATAATGCAAAGGAGTATAAAGGAGTATAAATCCTAACATTCCCTACCATGTATACAGTGCTGATGAAACTGTCAAGCCTGAATTTGATCAGGTTGTGGGATTGTTTATACTCTGGGTTATGCAAACATGAATTCAGTTTGACACAGTGGGAAATGGAAAGGGGGTGAGCTGAGATGGATGCAGTCTTCAGCCAAAAGAACATAGATGGCTCCTGAGTCAGCTCGATTCCAATGGCTGGCTGACTGAAGGAGGAGGAATGAAGATGCCAGGCAACCAGCTCTCATCCCGGTTGGACAATGTGACATATTGTTTTGGAAAAATACGAAACCCTTATTCATAGTTGGGTAGGGAAATCCCAGGAACTTTAGTACATACTTTTCACCAGTTAGTGCCAAGATGGCGTATCTAAATATATTTGTTCTTTGAGGAAAGGAAATGCCTTGGAGTTCGATTTGTGAGAGACGCATTACTTAGAAACTGACAGAAGCTTCTTGGATGAGAAGCAAAACATCTTCCAAAAAAGAAAACAAGAAAATCCAGTTGCCTCCTGAATAAGCACCTTTGGGACAACCATGACGTGGGTGACTGAGAATCTCCATAGAGTTTAAATTAGGCTTATATCTTTAGTCCCCCACTCACTATTTGTAAGGGGTATAAGAGAAATGAGCTTCTATATCTTCCCTAACCATGTAAGAATAAATACAAAATTTCTTCTACAAACAACTGCATTATTGGTCACTTTTGCAAGGCTACAACTCATCACCATGCTTAGCCCTATCTGGAAAAAAACCCTGGCACAAGCCAGACTCCATCTTGGATGCAGGTGTTGGGGGCTTTCAGTTAGGCCAAATCCCATATTGACCCTGACCCTCAATTCCATCTGTTCTTTGGATGAAGAACAAGAGACACAAACATGTTTTCCCCCTTCTGGTGCATGAAGGAAATTGCTAAGTGGGTAGGATGTTGCTCTTCCTTGCAATTATCAGAAGTACAGTAATCCTTAATGTATCCCCCATAGATTTTTACCCACAGAAGTCTTCCAAGATAAAACTTGCTTAAATGGAATAATGCTGAGATCTCCCAAGGGGATCTGGACATGTCACCTTAGGTTGTTTTGCAAACAAGTCATTTCTTTCTATCCATTAAACTGAACTGGGCTGTTTTGTCTTCAGTGACAGCTCAAGGTAGGTAAGAGAAAGCACACTTGATATTAATTTGCCTCAAGGCCACCCATGTGGCACAATCTGCTGCCTCTCTGCTAACGACTTGGTGGGATTTTGTGGAAGCCACTTGCAGTTCTGCTTCTCAACAAAATTTGATATGTAATCTAGGAAGGAAGGTGAGAATTATGAATGGGCTGCCTCTCCTGCTGCTTCTCCTTTGGCTCCTGCCTTCAACAACTCATAAGATAATGCAAACCGTATGTGTAGCAAGGAATCCTCTGCGAATTGTAAAGGACTACTACAAGTCTGGGGATCTCATTATTGGGGGGAATTTGTTCCTGGAAAAGTTTGCTCTCTTTGAAATGATAGAGTTTGACCGTGAGCCATCAAAGACAAGAATTACAATAAGGTAAGTTTCACTTGGAAGTGAATGGATTAGAAAAAATTCTGCTTTTTGGGGGGGATTTAGGAAACTCCTTTCATAAATTAATACTCTACTGATGTTTGCAGGTTCTGCTGCAGTTTAGAATCCTTCAGTGCTTTCCAGGATAAAGAGGCATTCTTCTAAAATAGGGGAGAATTTTCCAGTTTCATCAGGAAGATGATAAACAGCATAATTAATGAGGAAAGGTTTTTTTCCCCCTAAAAATATTTTGCTTCTCATCCAAGAAGTTTATTCAGTTCTGACTTCAATTCTGAAGCTTCTTGGATCAGAAAAAAAAAAACTTCAAGAAAGAAGAATCAAAGTCCAGTTGTATTTTGAGAAGCATCTTTGGGAAAACCATGCCCTGGACGATTGGGAATTTCCATAGACACCCGTTTTGGAATCATGAGTGGTATTTTGTAATGGCCTTTAGTGAATCTGCCTCATGGAGCATTGTGAACAGCAGCAGTTCCAGAGCCAAAACAGCTTTCAAAAGAAAACTCATAAGGCCAAAGGGATTTACGATATTTCTCATGCGATGAGTCATGGCTGCTTAGGATTGCAAATGTGTTTTTCAGTACCATCAACATAATCTTCCTAATCACATTTTCTCATCCAAAGGCTGACAGCAAATGGATTCACCACCTCAAAGTTCCAGGAGAAGAGGAACACACTCAAAGAAAGGCCAACACTACTACAACCTATCTCTCCCCACTTATGACTATGACCATGTTTCTTGTATCTTTAAAATCTATATAGTTTTATTTGTTTCCAAGTATAATTTGATTGCTGATGAGTATCACTAAGTGTTGTATCTTAGAATTCTTGATGAACGTATTCTATTTTATTTTATTTTTCTTTATGTACACTGAGAGCATATGCCCCAAAGACAAATTTCTTGTGGGTCCAATCACACTTGGTCAATAAATAATTCTCTTCTCTTCTCTTCTCTTCTCTTCTCTTCTCTTCTCTTCTATTCTATTCTATTCTATTCTATTCTATTCCCATCTTTTCCCTTCCCTTCCCTTCTACTCTATTCTATTCTCTTCTATTCTAAAAGCTTTCATTTAAAATTTTTGAATGTTTTCTCATTATCACATTGAATACTTCTCTACATGGATCATGGTTTCATGTGGATAGTCCATTCACATAATCTTCTTAATCATATTTTTTGTCCAAAGACTCAAAACAAATACATTCACCACCTCAAAGTCCAGGCAAACACCCATACAAACCCAATCAAGGAAAGGCAAGTTCCACACCGCACAAAAGTTTCCCTTTAATATTATGTACTTTTATAATATTATTATTTTATACTATTTAATGTTTTCTCATTATAGCATTGAATTCAAGAATTATCAGCTATTTCTGGCCTTGGTACATGCACTCACAAAAATCAACAAGGATTTGGTTCTGCTTCCCAACATCACCCTTGGCTTCCATATTTATGATAATAAGGAGACTGTTAGGAGGATTTCCTGGAACAGCCTCTCTCTTCTGTCTACGCGAGGCCAGATGGTTCCAGGTTACAAATGTGGCAAGCAGAACAATCTGCTCTCTGTTGTTGGAGGCCTCACCTCCCAGGACTCAAGGCAGATGGCCTCCATCTTCAGCATCTTCAAGGTTCCACAGGTAAGGCGGTTCCATAGGATACCAATTCGGAGCGGAGACGGAAGAGATGCAAACATAAAACCCAAAAATGAAACCAAATTAAGTTGGGACTAAGTGTTTGAGGTTTTTTTTGTGTGTGAATGAGGAATAAGGAATTTCTGAAATGCTTTCCTGGATGAATTCTTTCCAAACAGATTCTTTGTAAACATAACCATGCTTCAGTCTGGTTTATTGTGTGAATAAGGTTGATGGTATATTTCCTTGGCTTCTCATATGCCAGTGCCAGTCAGATTGTGTCAGTTATACTCTTTACAAGGTTTTGTCATAATGTTAAGCACAATTTGATTGAATGTGCAAGAGGACTCTAAAGACCACCACAGCTGAGGGTGTAGCTGAGACATATAGCCACACAAGTCTTCCAAAGAAGCAGATCACAAGGAACTGTGGGGTCCAGAAATAGCTCAGTTAAAGGGAAGGGATCGATAAAAAGAAAAGTTGTATGTTTTAGTGCATTTGCAAAGTATACTTGTTAAATGAACAAATCTTGTTTACATATAGCAAAGAAAAAGCATTCAGCTGCATGGCCCCCGATGGCAGAGCGCAATACTGCAGGCTATTTCTGCTGCCTGCCGTTTGCCTGCAATTTCACCAGGCTCAAGGTTGACTCAGCCTTCCATCCTTCTGAGGTGGGTAAAATGAGGACCCAGATTCTTGGGGGCAATAGGCTGACTCTTTAAACCACATAGAGAGGGCTGTAAAGCACTGTGAAGTGGTAAATAAGTCTAAGTGCTATTGCTATGGTCTTCATACACCTGTTGAAATCTGAATTTGTCATTGTAACTGGAAGCCTCTCACTCCATTCAAAGTGATTCAATTGAACTGGCAGGGCAAAAAGCTACTGATACTGACCCTTAACATCACTATAAATTATTGTCATTAAAAATTATGAATCTCCTTTTCTGCAGTTTGGTTTTCACTTCCTCAAGTTTACTCAAGGAGACAGAACTGTTTTCCCTTCTTTCTTCCGGATCAGCCCCAATGAATTTCCTCAGTATGTGGGTTTAGTCCGGCTGCTCCTGTATTTCCAGTGGAACTGGGTTGGGCTGGTGGCCCCTGAAAATGACAATGGAGAACTTTTCATCTCTACTTTGGTGCCAATGCTGAAGGAGAAGGAGATCTGCCTGGCCTTCACTCACCTGTTGGAATCGGTATCTGCTTATTTAGCAGCAGAAAAATGTATTTCTTTAATCCCAACCTGGGATAAAGCTGAGGTCATTATTGTATTTGGAGAATCCAAATGTATTAAAACTATATATCTATCTCTCGATTTTTTGGAAACCAAAAGAATTTTCACACTTAGAATTGTTTGGATCCTGACTTCCCATTGGGAAATAAGCGCATCTCACGAAATGTTGGCGTATCTAAAACCTTTCCATGGTACTTTGCATTTCAGGGATCAAAGCCCTGATATCCCAGAATTCAGGCATGCCCTTCTCTCTTTAGACCCTTTGAACCCTCAAGGAGATGTCTTTCTCCCTCTATGGTGGGAAAGGATTTTTGGTTGCGAGATCCACAGACCAGGAGTGATCCTTAAAAAGGGGGAAAAACACTGTACAGGAAAGGAGAATTTTAAGAATGTGCCATCTTACATGTTTGAAACAAGCATGACAGGTGAAAGTTACAACATCTACAATGCCATTAATGCTGTGGCACATGCACTGCATACAATGCATGGATCAGGAGCACAACCAGCCATGGTGAGGCTTGGAAAAAGGATCACAAATGTTCAGTCATGGCAGGTAATTTTTCCGAATTTTATTCAGTCCACAGATCCTTAGAAATTTCCATGGACATTTCTTCCTTAATTTATTAAATAGGTCTGTATTGCCCTTCTAATTACATCTGAAAATAAACTAAATTATGAAATAGCAAACAATTAATGATTTGATTAAAAATGGAAGCATAAGTATCTCAGCAGCTCTAGAATTGCATTTGGAGTAGGACATTAAAATATTTATATGTCATAATTATTCTATTAAAGTGAATTTGAAGTAGTCAGAAAAAACACACAATAATAGAGTATTTTTGTAGCGGTGGGGACAATCTATAATTCTCCAATGTGAGATTCCTATGATTTCATGCTGCTCCCCATCACTCATTAAGCTAACATGCCTAGTTTTAAAGATTTGTAATTATCTCCTAAAATATTTGTTGGCAGAGAGTGATAGAATCCATGATGTCTCATTTTTAGTTACTCTACTTTCCAAGGGTCTCTTTTCTTTCAGTTTCTTGCCTATTTGAAGAATATCAAGTTCAATTACAGTCATGGAAATGAAGTCTCTTTCTTGGAAAATGGACCAATGTCTGCTTGTTACGATCTTCTCAACTGGATTTTCCTCCCCAATCAATCTTTTGTCTACATGAAAGTCGGGCAAATGAATCCCAGGGTTTCCCAAGGCCAGGATTTCACCATCAACTCTAATGCAATCATCTGGGCCAAAAAGGTGGGCTGGAAGGAAATGTCCTGAATTCATAAAAAGGTTCATTTGTTCCAGGACATGCATAAAGCTTTCTTCCCAAGGTCACTCATGGTGGTTTACTTCTTCAGAAAAGGCCTCATATAGACAACAGTTGTCTCCCGAATAGCCTGGCTGGGATTGCTTCATCATGAGCAAAAATATGGTGAAGGTCAGCTGAGGGAGCAGATAATTGCAGGAATATGGACTGCAGGGTGATGATGGTGGCTGCAGTTTGGTCTTTGCACTATGACTGTAATGTCCTTGACATGTGACCAGTTTTAAGTCCTCAACTTATGACCAGCCACAAGTCCTTGACATATGACTGACAGCCCGGCAACCAAAGGCTCATGCCTATTGGATAAGACATGCCTGACTGTAAGTGGGCTTTTTACTCTGTTATTATTGGTTGTTCTGCTTGACAGCTCCTGTATAAATAGCTGCATATCAGAGGAAGGTGCTGAAGTGTTCCTTTTTACCTCAGCCAGTCTATCGCCTTTTCTATCGGTCCAGACTTCTATACTGGCGATGAGGATAGGATGCAGAGGGACTCCCTGCTCGAACAGCTAGAAGAAAAAATATTCCTCTTTTTTTCTCCTCGACATACGACTGACAGTCTGGCAACCAAAGACAACCATTTACTGGAATAGTAAATGACACTAAGCTGGCAGGAATAACCAGCACCCCAGAAGTCAAGCTCGGGATTCAAAAAGATCTTGAGAGACTTGAACAATGGGCCCTTATCCAACAACATGAAATGTAATGTAGAAAAAAGCAAGGTTTTACGCATAGGAAGGAAAAAACAAAGGTGCAAGTACAAATGATGTGAAACCTGGCTCAAAAACAGTAACTGAGAGAAAGACCTTGCAGCCCTACTGGGCGATCACTTAACCCTGAGCCAACAGTGGGAGGCAGCAGACAAAAAGAAGCTAATACAATCCTTGCTTGTATAAACAGAAGTATAGAATCAAATTCACATGAAATATTAGTACCGCTTTATAAAGCCTTTGTAAGATCACAGCTGGAATACTGTGTCAGGGTTCCAAGAAACACCCCTAACAAAAGAAGACCCCAAGGCTGGCAATTCCTCAAAGTTCCGTTTTATTAGAGATGTCATATTGGCACATCTGGGAAAACCTGAATCGGAGAGTTCCAGGTTTTCCCCACCCAAAAGAAAGTCAATGTCACCCACACGTCCATCACATGGCCCAATCGCTTCTTCACTCTAACCAGAGACAATCCCCAGTCACTCCCATCCAGGCGCAGCCCTGAAGCTCCAAAGAAAAACATGGCTCCCAGGGCTGGTAGCTACATCCAGTTTTGGTCACCACATTACAAAAAATATGTTTAGACTTTGGAAAAAGTGCAGAGAAAAGCTGAGCACTGGAGACTAAAACATATAAACAATGGTTGCAGGAATTGGATATGGCTAGTCTAGGGGAAAAAAGGTTTAGAGGTGACATGTTAGCTGTATTCCAGTTTCAAGGTCCAGTTTCAAGGTTGACTCAGCCTTCCATTCTTCTGAGGTGGGTAAAATGAGGACCCAGATTGCTGGGGACAAAAGGCTGACTCTGCCACTTAGAGAGAGCTGTAAAGCACTATGAAGTGGTATATACAGTAAGTCTAAGTTCGATTGCTAAGTGCTATTGCTATCTGATGGGCAGCCACAAAGAATGGGGTTAACTTATTTTCCAAAGCACAAGAAGGCAAGAGAAGAAACAATGGATGGAAACTAATCAAAGGGAGAAGCAAACTGCAATTAAGGGGAAACCTCCTAACAGTGAGAAAAATTAACTTAACTTCAGAAGATGTAGGTGCTTCATCACTGGAGATTTTTAAGAAAAGATTGGAGAGTCACCTATCTGAAATGGTATAGGGTTTCCTACTTCAGAAGGGGGTTGGAATAGAACACCTCAAAGGTCCCTTCCAGTCCTATTCGGGTTCTTGATATAGTTGGCAATGATATAATCTCAATTCCCCAGGAGCTCTTCCTAGTTCATGTGGATGGTAAAGCACTTTGGAAGATGGAGATCTCAATGTGTAAGTTAAATGATGCATGACCTTTGAATAGACTCAAACTTTTCTCTTTTAGAAGGTGCCCTTTGCCAGGTGTGGCAGGAAGAGGTGCCAGGCAGGTGAGAAGAGAACCATTCCAGAGGGTGAGCAGGTTTGCTGCTACAAATGTGACCCTTGTCCAGAAGGCACCATTTCTAATCAGACAGGTAGAGCAACCTTCAAATGGAGATCTTCCAGGATCAACGAAGCCATTCAATATATTAAAATATTAAGAGACTTTTTTATGATTTGTGGTAGGATTGACATGTTTTACAATACAGAAACAAGTTGTTGTGACACCCGTCTCCCCACCAATCTAATTTCCCATCTCTGAGAAACTAGGATTGTCAAGATTGCTCTCCTCACCACATTTACCACAAGGTGCATTCAAAAAAAAAATGCACATTCCTTGCTGTCCTCTCCATTCCTCTTATCTCATCCCTATGAGAAAACCAATTATGATCATTTTCCTAAATGAATGATACAGCCTGGTTTGGTGTTCAAACTTTGTATTACTTTTAGTGCTTCTGTCAAGATAATCAGTCTCCCTTGAAAATTATAGGCATGTCAGAGAAATCAACCAATCTATCATGGATTGAAGCTAGGGTCTCTCTACAACAAAACCTCTGATTGAATGATGGGAGATGCTGGTTTCAAAAACAGAAATTCACTCTCCCACATTCTGTTACACATGAATATTTTTGTGTGTGAATTGGTGTGCATTTGTGTGTCACCTTATGATTTTATAAAACTCCAAATGATGATGAAACTAAGCAGTGAAAAGCAGGATTCCTGATTGAGAGAGTGGTCAATCTTCCTAGATTTCCAATACAAAGTGAAAAAAAATGCAAGTGTCAACCCTTCTCTCCCTCTCAGAAACAACATGCAAAATTTGGTACAGGTGCCTGGTGATTACAGAGGCAGAGATCTCAATCTCTCAGCAACTGATCCTCCAGGGTCAGTTTGAACAAAAACCATCTTGATTTTTACACAGCACAAAAAGTTTCCCAGAGGGTCCTTCCATCCCTTTCTTATTGAATTGACCGATGTGGAAAGGAGTCACATCTGAGATATGAGGCAGGAGGTATAATTCTTACTATGATTGCTACTGTTAAGTAAGCTCCCCATTGGGAGAGCAAGTGCGTTCAGAGAAGCGTTGTGAGAGTGGTGTTGAAGAACACACAAACCAGCATACAGAGACACTGCAGTTTAAATAGGCTTTTACTTTTGTGGAAATAGAGGTATCAGAGTCCATCAAACAGTCCAACTCATACATGGATAAGACAGTCAGTCATCAATGTCTTTCAGTTAAGGGATAATCCAAATAGCATAGTCCAGTATCATATAATCAGTCCGGTACACAAAGTTTGCTAACAGTTGTAAAACTTACAATAGCTCACGGCACTCAGATCAGCCCAGCATATAACGAACAGAGAGCTAACAGTCATTCTGGCTCCCTCTTATGGCTGATTGAGGAAAACAGCAACCAATCATATTTTACAGTATGATTTAAAGAAACAGGTACACCATTGTTACATGATTTATATATTGCCAACCCAACCGTTAGATTATATTCCTAACAGCTACTGAAATATTTAGACAAAGCTTCTTCATTTCAGATGCAGCTCGCTGTGACCCCTGCCCAGAAGACCAATATCCCAACAAGTACAAGGACCACTGCATTGCCAAGAAGATCCACTTCCTTTCCTATGAAGATACCCTGGGCTACACTTTAGCCTCTCTTACTATCTCTCTCTCTTTTATCACATTGTCAGTCCTAGCAATTTTCCATAAGCATCGTGACACACCAATCGTCAAGGCCAACAACCGAGATCTCACTTACATCCTCCTGATCTCCCTCCTTCTCTGCTTCCTTTGCTCCTTCCTCTTCATTGGACGACCTGGGAACTTCACCTGTCTCTTACGACAAACTTCCTTTGCCATTCTCTTTTCCCTTGCAGTTTCCTCTGTGTTGGCAAAAACTGTCATGGTGGTTCTGGCCTTCATGGCTACCAAGCCAGGGAACAAGACAAGGAAACTCTTAGGGAAACCACTCACCAACTCCATTGTCATAGCCTGTCCCCTAATCCAAGCCCTTTTTTGTGCCACATGGTTGGCAACCTCTCCCCCATTTGTCAACATGGACTTCCACTCCTTGGTTGGAGAGACCATCTTGGAATGTAATGAAGGTTCAGATTCAATGTTTTATGCTGTCCTTGCATATCTAGCTTTTTTGGCCCTCATCAGTTTTACAGTTGCATTTCTAGCTAGGAAATTGCCTGACAGCTTTAATGAAGCCAAGTTCATTACTTTTAGCATGCTAATATTTTGCAGTGTTTGGATCACCTTCCTCCCTACCTACTTGAGTACCAAAGGGAAGTCCATGGTGACAGTGGAGATCTTATCAATTTTGGCCTCTGGAGCTGCTGTCTTGGCTTGTATTTTTTTCCCAAAATGTTACATTATCCTACTGAGGCCCGATCTGAATTGTAGAGAAAATATGCTAAGAAACAAAAATCTTTAATTCATGCAGTAATGGGGAACATTCATATGTATCTTGGTGACATGTTTACTACCTGGTGACATGTTGAATACATGATAACAGAGGATAAATATTCTCAATAAATAATGTTTATCAAATGCGATAACTGGTTACAGTAAGCCTCTTTGTTGAGTTCAGCAGATAATGGATAGATGTTCCTACTCTGTTTAATTACTAAATTGGAAATGGATCTTTTCCAATAGAATAGTGGAATACATACCTCTGCAGATAAGGAGACAATGAGATGCATTCATACTTTACACATTTCAAAAATTAAGAGAAAATGATATAAGGAAGGAGAGAAAACTGACTACGATAAATAAAATGGTATTTGGTTTTTCTAGGATTCAACCTGATACTGTTCCTTCACTTCCAAGAGTTTTCAGGCACTATCAGACACAAAACTTTGAGCACATTAAACATGACTGCTTGTACACGTGAATATCATTAGCATAGAGATGATATAGCAATAGCAGTGGACTTATATACCGCTTCATAGGCCTTTCAGGCCTCTCTAAGCGGTTTACAGAGAGTCAGCATATTGCCCCCAACAATCTGGGTCCTCATTTTACCCACCTCGGAAGGATGGAAGGCTGAGTCAACCCTGAGCCGGTGAGATTTGAACCGCTGACCTGCTGATCTAGCAGTAGCCTGCAGTGCTGCATTTAACCACTGCGCCACCTTGGCTCTTGATATCTGTGTGGAAAACACATTCTTGGTTGAGTAACAGCATGTTAGTAAGACACATACACAGAATCATAGGGCTGGGAGGGACCTTAGAGGTCTTCTAGTCCAACGCCCTGCCCATCCAAGAGATATTATACCATTCCAGAAAATTGCCCCTTCCCATCTCTTCTTGGAAACCTCCAGTGATTGGAGACCCTCAACTTCTGGAGGAAAGCCATTTCAATGATTAGAATCATAAGTCTGGAAGGCACTTGTAATAGTCTCCAGCCTTTCAGCCCCAATTAGTCCAGGAGGCAAGCTGTTCCATTCATTAATCATTCTTGCTAATTTTATTATATTATATTAATTTATTTGATTCCTTTTTATTAGTTTTATTGGTTTAATTGAGGTTTTATATCTTGTAAGCCACCTTGAGTCACCATGTGCAAATAGGTGGCAATATAAATTCAATAAATAAACAATAAATACCGTCAGGAAATTCTTACTCATTTCCATGTTGAATCTCCCTCCGATATGACCCTACACATTGCTTCTTGTCCTTCCCTCAGCTACTATGGAGATTAAATTGATGCTTTGTTCCCTGTGACAGTCCTTCAAGTACCGGAGGACTGTTATCATATCACCACTAATCCTTCTCTTCATTATGCTAGGCATACCCAATTACTTCAATTGTTCATCATATGGTTCAGACCCTTTATCTGAAAAAAAATATCCTTCTTGTGAATGGGGATCAGGTAGGAACAGTGAAAATAGAAAGATAGAAGGAATATGTACGAATTGGGCAACTTTGAAATGCCTGGTCCTCAATATACTATGACAACATCACTGATATGCTTGTTTCTATTAAAATAATCATTCTTTCTTGAAGAAAGTAACATAACATGGGTCCAGATTATCCGAGGGACCATTTGACCCCACTGGGATTGGCCTGACTCTCCTGTGCTGGCAAAGAGGTATACTGTGGGTCCTCTTAGCTCAATTATTCCAGCTGGCATAGTCCAGGAGAAGGGCCTCATCTGCTGTGGCTCCCACCCTCTGGAACATCTTGCCCACATGTGAGTTTGGCCCCAACCCTCTTATCCTTTCATAAGGGCCTAAAGACCTGGCTCTGCCAGTTGGCCTGTGGCCCCAGTGGAACAACAGCACTGTGGAGGTGGTTGATTGAGTAACATCAGATCTCACTTCCCCCCATTCTCCACCCCTCCATCCCCAGATGTCCTTGATTTTTTTTAATCTTTGGCTTTATATTTATTCAGATTTTAATGTATATGTTTTTTATGTCTGTAAGCTGCCCAGGGTTAGCTTAGTCGAGGTGGCACAGTGATTACACTGCAGTATTTCAGGCTAATTTTGCTGATTGTCAGTTGTTTGATCCTGACTGGCTCAAGGTTGCCTTAGCTTTCCATCCTTTTGGGATTGATAAAATAAGGACTTAGATTGCTGGGGGAAACTTGCTGACTCTGTAAACTGCTTAGAGAAGTCTGTAAAACACTGTAAAGTGTTATATAAGTCTAAGTGTTATTGCTAATGCTATTGCAAATATATAGGATAGTTGTGCTAAGATAATAGTGGGTGTCATTAAGCCTCTAAATCTCTATTTGTTTTAATTTATTTCACTTGACTGAGAAGTGATATTTTGCACATAAGAGATGGACAATTTCCGTGGCCATCCTTTGGCCTATTTTCTAGAAGACTTTCAATCAGATGAGACCCTCTTGGGCTTCATCAAAGTGGAAAAGGTCTATCTGTTCTGTGTGACACAGGAAGAGGATTGTAATTGAAGTGAAGTGAAGTGTAATTGAAGTGACTTGAATCCAATAATTCAATTTCTGTAGGGTTAAGTTGCAAACATTCAGTTAAGTTTCCAAATAGTTCTACTACTTTCCTCCAAGTTGATCTTTGTATCCCATCTTTATTCCTTCCTTCCTTCCTTCCTTCCTTCCTTCCTTCCTTCCTTCCTTCCTTCCTTCCTATATTCATTCATTTCAGCATCATATTCAGAACATTCTTAGGGAACATGCTTATCAATGTGGATAATGAACCCAATTAGAAAAAAAAATTGAAGACTCTTTGGATTAAAAGAAATGAAACAAGGAACTGTCCTGTTGGGAAGTAATAGCCACATATTTAATACAAAAGTTTACTTTTATTGTTATTACTGGGGCCATACTGGGTACAGCAAGAAAGAATGAAGAATAAAAGGATGGCTTATTGTTACTGATTAATAAATATTTTGTGATTAGTCACATCATGTTATCTTCAATTATTTAATGGACAACATTTTCTTGCAAGAGGCAGGAAGATTTCCCAAGATGTCAGCCTCACTTAAACTCTCCAGGAGAGTTATCCAAAAACTAGTTAGAGCCAGAAATGTTTGTCTACTGCATTTTTCTTGTGAAGTGGGTTTTCTTCATTGTTGACTGTTGTGGGAAATATACCATCACTCAACATAAACCTCTTGACCTGGCAAAGAACTTGTAGTTTTATAGAAATGAATCTATTTTACAATTATATATGCAGCAAATTAGCCAGGTAAACAGAAGCATCATGAGGTAAATCGGGGCACACAGAAGAAAAAAGCAGGGGGAAAGGGAAACTCCCCCTCCAGATCCACCTCAACCAATGACAGCACAGATTGCCTCACATAGGAGTTGGCACTCTGGTGTCAATCAACCATCACTGTGTTCTGGCTCACTGCAGAACCCCTCACTGCTCCAGCCTCTAAATTTAAACATCTTAACAGATGTAAATGAGAAAATAAAATAAACATATTATTGACCTCTTGATTTTCTCTGGATGAAATGGGGAACATCTAAATGATTTTATGGCTAACATTGAGTTCAATTTCCCAAGTGGTTCTACCCTTTTCTTCCCTTCCAATTTGATCTTCTTATCCCGCCTTCAGTCTTTCATTCTTCCACTTCAGCTTCTGTGAAATCTGTAATCCTTCTTTTCTCCTGGAGCAGCTTTATATGAATATATTAAGATGGATGTTTGTGAAGATTTCATTCCCTTTTAGAAGGAATTTCTGTCCAGCACTGCTGTAAAGTTGGGGGAGAGTGTGTTGCAGGATTGTTTTTACCTTTCTCACATCAAGCCTGGTACCTGGTTTCCTTTAAAACTCCTCACCAATTTCCCCCCCGCCCCCCTTTGCATCTGACCCACCTACAGCCAACAACCAGAATCAGAAACTCTGGGAAAAATCATTTGGCTACAAAAATTGGTGATGTGAGATCATGTCACTTTCCCAACTTTCAAGGAGATTTTCAGAACAGACAAATGTGCTTTGTTCTAGGGCCAGTCCTCACGGTGGATCAAAAATGGCCAATCCTTCTTCATTATTAATGACCTCAGGATAGGTTTCCAAGAGACGTGGATCTCTTCATCTCCAGTTGGCCTGGTCAGTTTGCTGTGGGAAAAAGGCCCTGTCTATTCACTGGACACTTGCATGACTACTGTGACTTTCAATGTCAGAGTGATGGTTTTCCGCCACTTTATACTGGAACTATAGAAAGACTGATACATCTATCAGAAAGAAATCTTTCTCTTTTGTATGTGTACATTATCTTTTCATGTGTGCTGAGAATGTCAACAATGTAGCAGAGGAAGACAAAAAAAACATGCACTGAACATCATGAGAGAAAATGGTCACCTTTCCTGATGCAAATTAATTTACAAAGCAATTGGTTACTAAGAGAAGGACATAGAATCATGCACCAAGTGTTCTGAATGGGGAAAGTTTCCTGATTTACAGTGGGAAAGGAAAGAAAGAACCAAATGGCACTGAGAGCTTTTTGATGAGATATCAAAATTTGGCTTCATTTTCATCAGCAGAGAAACCCCTGAGCCAAAATCAGCATCTTCAGGAAGCTGAGCACTGGGGAAAAACTGCACTTCAAAATTATGTCTTACTCTCTAACCTGCCTTTATTATTTTGATAAAGATATCCTGCTATATCAGATGAGCTGATAGCATAATAGGAGGTAGCTTTGATAAGAGTCTTGGGATACCACAAAGCTCTGAGATTGACATTTTTGGCATGTGGAGAAGCTGCAGATGAGTTTTACAACATTATCAGGAAAATAAATTCTCACAGAAAGGGGAATGTAGCAAGAGAATTGAAACATGGAATGCTATATATACTGTCTGTGTGTGTGTGTGTGTTCAGTCACCATAGGTAATTTATTATATAAACTACATTACATAATTTATAAGGGGTATTTGGCTTTTGGTATATATCAGGAAATTGCATAGCCAGTGTCCCAATGGAGTCAGAAATGCTGACACAAACTTTTAGCTTTATAGAAATGAATATATTTTAGGTAAAAGTTCCCTTCACACAGATGTGCTAGTTGTTGCCGACTCTAGGGGGCAGTGTTGGAGGAAAAAAACAAGGGTCAATAAAAGAAGCCAATAAAGCCCAAAAGTAGAAGTTAAGGAGGATTACCATGTATATAGGCATTCAAGAGAGTTTAAGCTTATTAGAGGTAATCACCTAATATATCAGATAAAAGAGAAAAATAAGAGAGTTAAAAATGGTGAAGCTCAAATGAAATTAAAACGGGAATTAACAGAAGGAGAATTGTACTGATTTGAAACTGCTATAAGAAGGAACATGAAGTTCCAATGTATTGTGTAAAGGTAGTTTATGCCTACATTTTGTTTTTGTGTATTTTGTATGTTTGAAAATTATGTATATAATTATGTATATAATCAGAAAACAAATACATATACATAAACACACACACACATTTATATCTAAAAATGAACACATTTTACAACTATATATACAGAAAACTAGATATTTAGGCAAATGGGAGCAGCTGAGGTAAATCAGAGCCACAGAAGAAAAAGGCGGGAAAAAAAGGGAAACTCCCCCTCCACACCCAGAGCAACCAATCACAGTGCAGATCGCCTCATGCAGGAACCAGCCCTCTGGTGCCAATCAACCATCAGTGTGTGTTCTCGCTCACAGCAGAACCCCATTGCTCCAGCTACTAAATTTAACAGATTAACTGAGTTGGAAGGGATCTTATAGGTCATCCAGTCTGACCCCCCCTGCTCAACCAGGAGACCCTACACCATTTCTGACAAATCATGTGACTGAGGGGCAGTGGCCATTCCCACTCAATCATAGGAGCCCCCACCAAACCAGGCCCACAGAACCGTTAGGGAAAAAATGTGAATGTCACCTCTGGTTCTATACTTTTCCTCAAATCCAACTTTCCTGCCTAAATTAAATCTTTTCTTACATTGTAAGTGTGTGAGTTTGTGAGAAACACATTCTTCTTATTCCAATTCTCCTTTTGACTTAAGTTTAGGTTAGGTTTGGCTAAAATATATTGTCTGACTGTAGGTCCATTAGTTTGGTCTCAGCATTATTTCTTTTCTAAAGAAAGTTTCCTGAGATCACATCTTATTTTAAAGGGCTACCCGGTCTTTCACCAAAATCAAACAACAAGGATTGAAGTATGGTTTTAAACCTGGCTACACAAACCTTCCTCTTTCTTTAGCATCTTGCAACTATTCATATTCCATATTTTTTGGCCTTTGCCATGTAAACTTAAAAATAGCCTTTTGCCATTGTTTCAATGAAATATTGGTCACCAGTATTGGTAGTTTCTGGAATAAAAACAAAATCTTTGGTAAAACCTTCATCGTAATTACAAAAATTCTACTCAAAAATGATAATCACAATTTATTTCCCCTTAGTAAGTCTTTTTGCATTTCATTCCAAACAGACACAAAATTATTTTGGAGCAGGTTAGAGTTTGCATTTGCAAATGTCACCTCAAGGTATTTAACCTTTTACTTCACCTAAAAATGTGATGTCTTCATCAAAATATGAAGAGCAACAAATATCATGAGGGGACTGGAGGCTAAAACATAAATAAGGTTTGCAGGAACTGGGTATGTCTAGTTTAATGAAAAGAAGGACTAGGGGAGACATGATAGCAGTCTTCCAATATCTCAGGGGTTGCCACAAAGAAGAGGGAGTCAAATTATTCTCCAAAGCACCTGAGGGCAGAACAAGAAGCAGTGGGTGAAAACTAATCAAGGAAAGAAGCAACTTAGAATTAAGGAGAAATTTCCTGACAGTGAGGACAATGAATCAGTGGAACAGAAGTTGCCTCCAGAAGTTGTGAATGCCCCAACACTGGAAGTCTTTAAGAAGATGTTGGATAGCCATTTGTCTGAAGTGGTGTAGGGTTTCCTGCCTAGGCAGGGGGTTGCACTAGAAGACCTCCAAGGCCCCTTCCAACTCTAGTATGCTATGCTATGCTATGCTATTCTATTCTATTATTCTATTCTATTCTATTCTATTCTATTCTATTCTATTCTATTCTATTCTATTCTATTCTATTCTTTCCTATCCTATTCTTATTCTTATTCTATTTTTATTTTTATTCTTATTCTATTTTTATTTTTATTCTTATTCTATTTTTATTCTTATTCTTATTCTAATTCTATGCTCTGCCTTGCTATGCTATGCTATGCTATGCTATGCTATGCTATGCTATGCTATGCTATGCTATCCTATCCTATCCTATCCTATCCTATCCTATCCTATCCTATCCTAAGAATTCATAATCTTTAGTCCTGTTTTAAACCAGCATTTTTCTCTCTGTTTGTTTTAAAACTGGCTATGTCCCAATATTGGAAGAACCAAGCCTCCACAGATCTCTTGTTTGGGTTTTTGCTAGGATTAAATATGAGAGTTTCTTCATAGCCAACAACCTAGGACAAAAGCTTCACAAAATTGCTTGGACTTCAAAACATACCAGAACACTTTTTTCTGACTCCAAATAGTTTAAATTAGTCTAACTAGTTTAAATTCTTTCCAAAATCTCAACATCTTTTTTGGATCACCCCATTTCTGAAAATGTTCAGAAAAGAGCAACAAAGATGATCAGGGGAGTGGAGTTATAACTGGTCTACCGAGAGAAGAACCAGGGATGCCATCATAGTAGTCCTCCAATACTTGAAAGTCTGTGACAAGGAAGAGGGGGACAAATTATTTATCAAAGTAGCAAAAGTCAGGACCAGAAACAATGGATGGAAACTAACCAAGGAAAGAAGCAAGCTAGAACTAAGGACAAATCACTTAACCAGTGGAACAAATTGTTAAAGGCTTTTAACAATAGCAATCAACAATCAATCAACAAAAGAGAAGTTGCTTTCAGAGGTTGTGGGAGGTTCATCACTGGAGGCCTTCAAGAAGAGACTGGAGTTTTATCTTTCAGAAATGGTGTAAGGTCTCCTCCTTGGGCAGGGGATTGGAGTCGATGACCTACAAGGTCACTTCCAACTCTTAATATGTTAAGAGTCTGGAGCACAATCCATCAGAAATAGTATAGGTCTCCTACAAGAGTACAGGGTTGGACTAGATGACCTCTAAGTTTCCTTACTTTCTATTGCTCTTACTCTGTTAAATTAGCATAACATCTTGAGAGATCTTCCAATCTACTACTTCTATAGGAGAAATTAATTTCTATTTTTACCTGCTAACAAGTATAAGTAAACCAGTTATTTGGAATAAATTTTGGAATGATTATTCAAATTTAATAGAATACCACTGATTGGCCTCTGGCACTATGCCCCTTTAGCACTCAATACTATCCAAAAAGCTGTGGCTCAGACCAAACTCCATCTTGTTTCCAGGGATTCCGTTTCATGTAGATCAAATACCCAGCTTCACCTTGACTCTCAAGCCTATCTGCACTAGGGATTAACAACAAAAGACACAAACATGTTTTTCCATTCTGGTGTGTAAATAAAAGTTATTGCTATGTGGATAGGAGAAGTCCTTTCCTTTGCAGTTATCATAAGAGTAATTCTTTATGTATCCCTCTGGATTTCCATCCTCAAATTATTCCAGGACAAAACCTACTTTGAAAACATGTTCCAAAATCTTCCACTAGGGGCAGGATCTGTCAAATTAGCTTGCCTTGTCTTGAAGAGAATCATTGTTGGCTTTGTTGAGACTCAGCTGTCCTCACTTGTCTCTGCTCATGCCTGCAATTCAGCTTCTGCATGAATCTTGGTTTCTGATTTAGGAGGGATAAGGATGACTGGGCTGCCTCTCCTGCTGCTGCTCTTCTGCCTCTTGCCTCCAACTACTGCTAAGAGGAAGCAATGTGTGTTGAGGAATGTGTTCAAGCCTAAAGGAGAAGATCACTATTACAGGCCTAGTGGTCTCATTATTGGTGGGAATTTACCTTTACATAAAAGTGGGAACTTTTATGTCTTCCAGGGTCCCAAATTTTCAGAAGGAACCATTCGGGCTTGGTTTTTATACTTTGTAAGTTTCACCTGATAGGGAAAGATGCATGAATTATTTGTTGTGTTCTGGATTCAGGGCCTCCATTCAGGAATCCTTGTTCCACTGTTCTAATGTCCTAGTCTAGTTCTTGTCTTTGATCATAAAACAGGATGAATTCTCAATTTTTTTACAACTCTATATCAGGAACATGAGAGACCATATAAAAAATGAGGACGGAACAACAGATTTGAAACTGCTGGCCTAACTGTCTGGTACTGTTCCCAATAGTCTGGTATTGTAATTACCAGTTTTGTATTGTGGTGACTGGATTTGGTCATCACCTTAGTAAAAAGATTTTGAGACTCTAGAAAGCATGCAGAGAAGAGCCACAAAGATGATTAGGGGGCTGGAAGCTAAAACCTACAAAGAACAATTATAGGAATTGGATATGCCTAGTTTAATGAAAAGGACTAGAAGAGACATGATAGCAGTCTTCCAGTATCTCAGAGGCTGCCACAAAGAAGATGGAGTCAAGTTGTTCTCCAAAGCTCCTGAGGGCAGGAGAAGCAGCAATGAGTGGAAGCTAATCAAGGAGAGAAGCAACCAAGAACTGAGGAGAAATTCCCTGACAGTTAGAACAATTAATCAGTGGAACTTTCCTCCAGAAGTTGTGGGTATTCCAATACTGGAGGTTTCTAAGAAGAGATTGGAAAGACACTGGAATGGTATAGGTTTCCTGCTTGAGCATCAGATTGGACTAGAAGACCTCCAAGATCCCTTCCAACTCTGTTATTCCGTTATCCAGGACCAAATAGGAAAAATCCCAATATTGGAAGAACCGAGCATCCACTGTTGCTTTGTTTGGGTTTCTGCTAGGATTAAGTCTGAGAGTTCCTTCACCTCCAACATCCTTCAAGCACTAGGACAGAACCTTCACAGAATTCCTTGGTCAGGAAAACATAGCAGAACATATTATCCGAGTCCAACTAGTTCAAATTAGTGTAACATCTTGGGAGATCTTCCCACCTATTTTCAAGTTGTATGGGAGAAGTTAGTTTCGTTTCTTTTTTAAATAAATTTTATTCATAAACACTTTTTTGAAAAACAGTGCATTGTCAGGGTAACATTGATATACATACTAATAACAATAATACTGATACAGTAACAATACTAATAAGATAACCAAAAATAGCTTTTAGCTAAATTTCTTTTTAAAGTACATATTATCATTATTTACTTTCTTATCTTCAGTACTAACATTTATGATCTTACATTTCTTTTATTCCTACCTCTTGCTTCTATCCATTTATAGAATTTATTCCAAATCCCATCATAATCTTGATCTTCTTGATCTTTAATTTTAAAGGTTAATCTAACCATTTCAGCCCCATTCTGCAAAGTCTTCTAGACTTGGGGTGTAGCATGAAGGTTCCTATTGCTCAACACTCCCCAGGATCTGCTTGTCAGGTTTCAAAGCGCACTTATACTGTTGCAGCCAATGGTGGGTTCCTACTGGTTCGTATTGGTTCGGCCAACTGGCAGGGGATTGGCAGCCTTGGTCGCCAGAACCAACAGTGAACCAGGCCTGCCAGACCCTCAAACTGGTTCTCTGGGTGCCACCATAGTCACCGCCATCCTGTTTTTTGCTTCTGCACATGTGCAGGACAATTTTTATTGCACTGTGCATGCAGGCGTGGTGCGCCCACAAGCAAATCAGCAGTAGTGACTTCCGGAACCCTCCCCTGATCTTAGCCATTATTGCTTCTCAACTTGCCACAAAACATGGGGGGAGGGGAGGGGAGATTGGGATGTCAGTTCAAGCCAACCACAAGAAACAAGGCCTTGAAGACAGACTGGTCTCCACCTGGGGTTGACAGAAGACCCCGGCTCTGCCCCTGCCTCTGACCTGCTTCCTCATCAGAGGCTTCCAAAGGCTCCAAATTCAGCCCAGGCTCCCCATCCCCCTCCTCCTTGTCTGCTGCTAGCTCTGCTGTCAGCCAACAAGCCACAAAACCAGCACCAACAGTTAGAACAATTAATCAATGGAACGGCTGGTTTCCATGAGTTGTGGGTCCTTCAAAACTGTAAGTTTTTAAGAAGGCAGCAGGCAACAATGTGCGCATGCATGGCTGGTGCATGGAACAGGCTGGCAGCGCAGTGCATTCAAGAAGCGGAAAGGCTCTGGTAATTTATGCTTGCACAGCCTCCTGCACAGCCTGCACAGCCACCGTCTTTTTTTCAGTGCAAGGAGCCTCCAGCCGCGCCAAAGAAAAGAAGAGGCGGCTGCATCTCACAACAAGGGGGACAATATGCCGGTTGGTGGGGAGCCCAGCATTAATGGCTCAGCCCTGGCTTGACTTCCCTGGCAGCCAGCCACCCTTGGAAGGTAAGAAGGTGTTGTTTGGCAAAGGGAGAGCGGGAGGCCTTTGACAGATTAGGCCAGCCTGGGCAGAAAATAGGTAGAATAGAAATTCAAAATTGTTTCCAACCAGGTTCTGTGGGTGTGGCTTGGGGGGGTCATGTGGGTGTGGCTTGGGCATGGGCATGAATGATGTTGAGTTGACCACACCCACTCAGTCGGAAGACCTGACCACCAAGCCCCACCCACAGAACCAGTAGGGAAGAAATGTGAATGTCACCACTGAACATCACCAACAGTTGCAACAATTAATCAATGAAACGGCTTGCCTTTATAAGTTGTGGGTCCTCCAACACTGGAGGTTTTTAAGAAGAGACTGGAGAGTCATTTGCCTCTGTAGGGAATTAGCATCCACCCTTCTCCTAGGAAAATGAGATATTTCAGGAGATATTAAAAGGACAGAATATTTCCTATTAAAAAGAGGCAGAAATGCCCCCCCCCATTGTCATTGGGCCATTAAGGCCTGAGCCCATCTATTCTACATAACAAAGATCTACCCCCTTCAGCATCAGGGTGATGGGATTAAGACATGGTCCTCGGAACATGATAGTATTAGCCGTCTACCCACCTAGCAATAGAACTCACCACATGGCACCTGGGGAGATTACATCATCCACCAAGATTCAGCCAGGCCTGGGATATAGACAGCCCACAAAGTTAGCTAACACACCCACCCCCCCCCATCCCCTGGGATCCTGACAGCCAATGGGATACATTTCTTGTACAGGAACAGGAAACTCTAAGGAGGGGCCCAAGAGAGGGTATAAAACTCAGGGTCTCTTGGCATCTCTTCTCTTTTTCTTCCAAATCTTCAAGGCCCCTTTTCCCCAGGACCTCAACTCATGTGGTTCTGTCCACTATCAATCAAACTTATTTCCAAGCAACTTCCATGAATCCAGTGTCTTTTCCTGAACCCAGAAGGACATTTCTCCCAACACACCCAACAGGCTTCAGGCACTGGGATAAAAGTTTGACAGCCCTACTTGATCAGCAAAATATAGCTGAACACATTCTCTGGGTCCAACAAGTTTAAATTACTGTCGCCTCTTGAGAGATCTTCCTACCTGTTTTTAAGTTCTATGGGAGAAGTTTGTTTCTAATTTTACCTGCTAACAATTATAAGTAAACCAGTTCTTTGGTATAAACTTTGGAATGGTTTTTCAAACTTACTAGAATGCAACTGATTGTCCTATGCCACTATGTCCCATTAGCTCCCAATACTGTCCAAACAAACTATGGCTCAGGCTAAACTCCATTGTGTTTCCAGGATCTCAGTTTCATGTAGGTCAAATACACAACTTCACCTTGATTCTCAAGTCTATCTGCATTAGGGATTAACAACAAGAGACACAAACATGTTTTCCCATTCTGGTGTGTAGTTAAAATATGTTGCTGAGTGGATAGGAGGATTCTTTTTCTTTGCAATTATTATAAGAGTAATTCTTAATGTTTCCCTCTGGCTTTCCGTCCTCAAATTATACCAGGATAAAAACAGTTTTGAAAACATGTTCCAAAGTCTTCCACTAGGGGCAGGTTCTGTCATCTTCTCTTGAAAAGAGCTCATTCTTGGGTTTGTTGAGACTCAGCTGTCCTCACTTGTCTCTTTGCTTATGCCTGCAATTCAGCTTCTGCATGAACCTTGGTTTCTGATTTAGAAGGGACAATGACTGGGCTGCCTCTCCTGCTGCTGCTCTTCTGCCTCTTGCTTCCAACTACTGCTAAGAGGAAGCAATGTGTGTTGAGGAATGTGTTCAAGCCTAAAGGAAAACAGCACTATTACAGGCCTGGTGATCTCATTATTGGTGGGAATTTACCCCTGAATATTCGTACATCCTCTAAGGACTTACACTTTCAGAAAGATCCATTTGGGCTTGGTTTTTATACTTTGTAAGTTTCACCTGGCAGGGAAAGATGCATGAATTCTTTCCTGTGTTCTGGATTCAGGGATTCGTTTTTAGAAATCCGTAGTCTATTTTTGTAATGTCCTGGTGTAGTTTCCGTCTTTGATCATAAAACAGGCAAGAATTCTCAATCATTCTAGAACTCGATATCAGGAAGATGATAGACCACATAAAAAACTGAGGAAGGAACAACACATTTGAAACTGTGCTGGCCTAAAACAAAGTTGACATGATGTTAACTTGGACAGAAAAGCATAGTAGAAAACTCAAAGAAAAGCTTTCTATTTTTGTGGTATTGTAATAAGACCAAGTGTGTATTGTGGTGATCAGTTCTGATCATGACAATAAAAAAAGACACTGAGATTTTGGAAGGCATGCAGAGAAGAGCCACAAAGATGATTAGGGTCCTGGATGCTGAAATTTATGAAGAATTGGGTTATGTCTACTTTATTGAAATGCAGTGTTAGGGGGGCACATGATAGTATTGTTCTGATATTTGAGGGGCTCCTACAACAACAAAGGCAGCAAACTATTTTCCAAAGCAGCAAGGTGAGAAACAATGGCTGGAAACTTACAAGGAGAGAAGCAAGTTGGAACAAAGGAGAAATTTTCTAATGGTGAGAGCAATCAACCAATGGAACAGCTTGCCTTTCTCCTTTGTCACTAAGCCATACGATTCTAATCCAAGAGCAGCTATTAAAAAAAACACCTCAATAAAATCTGGGATTTGTTATTCCAAACAGCATCAAATATGGCTAGGCAAATTTAAACCACACACACATTTTTCCCTGTAATGCTCCCAATGTTTTCTTTACTATAGATCCATACTCAAGAACTACCAGCAGTTTCTTGCTTTAGTGTTTGCTGTCACACAGATCAACAAAGATTTGGTTCTCCTCCCCAATGTCACACTTGGCTTCCAGATTTGTGACAATTATCAGTCTGAGAGAAGGATTTCTGTAATCAGCCTCTCCTTTCTCTCCACATGGGGCCAAATGGTTCCAGGGTACAAATGTAACAGGCAGGACCCTCTGCTCTCTGTCATTGGAGGTGACCACGCCAAATCCTCTAGGCAGATGGCCTCCCTCTTCAGCATCTACAAGGTCCCACAGGTAAGGGAGCTTCATTGGATACAGTATGGAGTACACAAAGAACAGAAAGATACACAGAGGTCAAGGATGAAAATGGCATTGTTGAAGGGTATATACTTTGGTTGAATTCATTTTTATAATTTATATTTCAAGATATATAATACCAACAGACAAAAAATGAAATAATTCTGAAATATTGTATTGCTAAGAAGAATTAATTCCTGACTTTCATAAAAGCATAGCCACAATTTCCCTGCAATTTATTACCCATATCAGGTTGGCAATTTCTTCCTTTGTCTTCAGACAAGTCACAACCACATAAAGTACCTAGCTAGCAGCTCTTCCAAGGAAGGGGAAAGGCTTAACCTTGTAAACTGAAGTCTGCCTGAATGGTGGGTTAAAAAAAACCCCTTGCAGCAATGACCCCTAAAGTCATCAGTAAAGTTTAGTTTGTCTTTGAAAGAGGACTCTCTCTTCCTCCAGCTCGGTGTTGGCTTTGAGTTCTCTCAGGGGGAGAGAAGCATTTATCCTTCCTTCTTCCGCATTAATCCCAGTGACTTTCCGGAGTGTGTGGGCTTAGTCCAGCTGCTCCTGCATTTCCACTGGAACTGGGTTGGGCTTGTGACCTCTGAAGATGACACTGGAGGACAGTTCATCTCATCTATGATGTCAATGTTCAAGGAGAAGGAGATCTGCCTGGCCTTCACTGAAAGGTTGGACGCTGATGACATTATTGCTTTAAGAAAACAATTAATGGTCAAAATTTTGTTTAAAGCTGAAGTGATTCTTCTGTTTGGAGACTCCGGTGATATGGCAAATTTTTTGACAGTTCTGAATCTTTGTGTAAAGTACAAAAAGATATCACTTCAAAATGTTTGGATCCTAACCTCTCACTGGAAATTTATTCTGGTTGGGGATCCTTCTCAAGGTTTAAATAATTTGCATGGGGCTTTGCAGTTTAAGGACCAGACTGGCAATGTCTCAGAATTCAGCGACTTCCTCCTCTCTTTATACCAGTTGATCAAAGAAGAGGCCAGCTTTCTCCTGGATTGGTGGGAAACACTCTTTGACTGCTATATCCCCAAACCAGGCAAGATCCCTCCAAAAGGGGAACAACCATGTACAGGAAACGAGAATTTTCAGGATATTCCAGATTTTATTTTTGAAATGAGCATGACAGGTGAAAGTTACAATATCTACAATGCCATTTATGCTGTGGCACATGCATTGCATGCAATTTATGGACCAGGAGGACGATCAGCCATGCTGAAGCTTGGAAAGAGGATCTCAAATGTTCAGCCATGGCAGGTAATCTCTGTGATATTTTATCCAGTCCACAGATCAAAATAGAGGAAACTGCTTCTCATGTGTATTTCTTGAATTACTGATGAACTATCTCTATACTGTCTCTATATCACTGCATCTCAAAACAAATTAAAACAGCATTTAAAAAAAACCCTAAGAATTAATTATAATGTTTTGTTGATAGAGAGAGCAAAATAGAAGTAACCTAAACCAGTTATACATATCAACAGTATAGGAAATATCTTCATGTATGGTTCTGAAAGTTCCCTGAGATTCATGGGGTGACCAGGGAGGAAATGTCAGCCTGGAACAAGAGGATAATTTGGGTGCATTTGTTCCAGATGCCTCCAGGACAGTTGAGGTCTTAATGGGCAGTATTTAATCTGAATCCAACCTGCAAAAAGATACTCAGCTCAGTTAATTTTCATCTTCTTTTATGTTTCTGTGAGTTAGGATCCTATATGACCTCACAAGATTGGTCTTTAGTCCATTCCCCTGCTCAAGCAGAGGACCCCATTCCATTCCAGACAAATGGCTTTCCAATCTTTTCTTCAGGGTCGGAGAAACCCACAACTTCTGGAAGCAAGTCATTCCAGTAACTAATTCTTCTCACTCTCAGGAAATTTCTCCACAAAGAGGAGGGGATCAATTTATTTTCCAAAGCACCAGAGGGCAGGATAAGAAACAATGGATGGAAACTAATCCACCTCCTGCCAATTACCTCCCTGCGACCAATTAGATCTCACAGATTGGGCCTCCTCCGTATTCCATCGGCCAGCCAGTGCTGGCTGGCAACTACAAGGAGGAGGGCCTTCTCAGTAGTAGCCCCGACCCTTTGGAACGAACTCCCCATGGAGATTCGTACCCTCACCACCGTCCAGGCCTTCCGCACAGCCCTTAAGAACTGGCTAGCCCGTCAGGCCTGGGGACAAGGATAGTTGCCCCTCCCGAATGATGAATGTATGTTGCTTATTACTTTTATTATATGTGTCTATGTCATTGTTTGTATTTCCCCTCCCTGATTTTATGTGAGCCGCCCTGAGTCCACTCAGGGAAAAGGGCGGCCTACAAATGTTAATAAAAATAAAAAAACAAACAAACAAACAAACAAACATTAATCAAGGAGAGAAGCAACCTGGAATTAAGGAGAAACTTCCTAGAGAATACTAGAGAAAGTCTGCAGAATTATGGACTCTTCTGATATAAATTATGTAACCATTCAACAAAATGCAAAGTGGCTTATATAGAAGCCACTACATGAAATTTAAAAATATACTGTACAGCCAAATATCACATGAGGAAAACCACACAATAAAAATTTAGAATGTGGGCTTAACTTTTTTGTTTGCAACTAATTCTAACTTTGGTTAAAACCTGTGGAAGCCGAAATATAAATGTCCAATTATAAAGAGAATCTTGTATTGTTATATCAAAGGAGCCAAATATTTGGTGTTACTCCTGATTGCTCACATTTCAACCAAGGGACCAACTCTTATTTTTTAAATATATACCTGTTTTCTATGATGATGGCCACCACAAAGTCTTAGAAGCCATGATGTCTCATTTCTGCCTTTCAGCTAATTGCTCCAATTTCAGAAGATCTTTTTTTTTGTTTCAGATACTTGACAATTTGAGGAATGTCCACTTCAACAACAGTGCCGGAGATGAAGTCTCCTTCTCACAAAATGGACTGAGAACTGCTCGTTATGATATTGTCAACTGGGTTGTCCACCCCAATAAAACTTTAGTACCTGTGAAAGTTGGGCACAAGGATCCCAGGGCTGCCCCAGGCCAGGATTTCTCCATTAACTCTGATGCGATCAACTGGGCCTCAAAGGTGAGTTGGAAGAAAATGTGGCAAATTCAGGAAGAGAATCAGTTTTTCCTGGCCTGGGGATGCCGAACATCCTTCTAAAGTAAAAACAGGTCTATTGAATCCAAAAATACTCTTGGCTTTGGTGAATTATCTGCATTTGAGGTTAACACATTTTAGGTCAAATTTGTAAAATGTCAAATAATGGGTGGGAATCAGAAGAACTGTTTGAAACCTGCTAGAAGATGCCCTTTTGCCAGGTGAGATTTCAAGTTATGACCGCGCTAAATGAATGCTACTTATGTCTGGTTTTCAAAATAATGGCCATTGGAGAACCCCTGAAATCACATGATGAAATAACACTATCTCCAGTCTCTCTCTCTTTTTTTCTTTTAGAAGGTGCCCTTGGCCAGGTGTGGCAGGAAGAGGTGCCAGGCAGGAGAGAGGAGAAGAGTTCCAGAGGGTGAGCCAGTTTGCTGCTACCAATGTGCCCCTTGTCCAGAAGGAACCATCTCAAATCAGACAGGTAGAGCACTTCTCAAATGCAGATCTTCCAGGATCTAGGAAGTCACTGAGTAGATAAAGATGTTAATTTTGTCATTTTTGTTGGGAATAAACTACATTAGGGTATTCATACTTTTCAGTCAGTTTATGGATCTGAGCTGTCCTGCCCTGTCAGGCTATTTTTCTGCTCCTTAATAATGTGCCGCAGGATAGTTTTAGAGTACAGTGTATCGGTCCCCTTCCAGCCTTATCTCCTGTCACATCCCATCAGGAAACCCTTCTGCCAGGTCTGTGAAAGAGTGGCTTATGTGAGTCAAGCTTTAGCACTCATTATTTAAGGTCTCCTTCGTTTGTCAGTATTTTCCATCTCCAACAGAATTGATACACCCGTTAGAGAATGAGGGGATCCATCCATCTATGACTGATAGCTGCCAAGAGTCACCTTATATGAGAGGGGAGGAATATAATACATAATAATAAATATTAACCCTTAATAAAGAATAATCCTTTCCTGAAAAAAAGTCTGAATGAGCAGATTTGAAGTAGAAAGTAGAGAAGCCGAGCCTGTCAATCATGAGGAAATCAGGAAATTCAGGAAGTTAAATACAAATTCAGTGGAACTCAAGATGGTCTGGACTTAGATCTCTTGTGGGTGTGAAGGGACTCATGACTGATGATGTATTCAACCTCAGGCTGGCCATATTCAAAAGAGTCAGGGGGAACCAACAAACAACGTGCACACAAAATACTGGATTTCTGGCAGATTCCTCTATTGTACCGGGGTTCCAGTTTATAGTGGAAAAGGAAAGTGTATAATCTCTCTCACACAGAAAGCCACATCAATAACAAGTTAGCAGTGACTGGAGATGGTCTTTTCTTTGTCACAAACACTGACCATGCCAGCTGGAACTGAACAGATCCTACTCTAAGGCTTACCTTTCCCCAGGATCATCCTGAATGAAGGTTAATTTTTCCTTTTTGATGCACCATAAACTGCACTGTATCACTACCAGCATCATTTGTGGTTTGGCCAGAGCAAAAAGGGGACAGTCATGTCAATCCTTGGGGAGGGTTAATGCTCATGACAGATGAAGCTGAAATCCTTAAGCAGAATTCTTAATTTCAGATGCAGCCCTCTGTGACCCTTGCCCAGAAAACCAATATCCCAACAAGGAGAAGGACCACTGCATTGCCAAGAAGATCCACTTCCTCAGCTATCAAGAGACCCTTGGATACACTTTGACTTCTCTAGCTCTTTTCCTTTCTCTGATCACATCTGCAGTACTGTTGATTTTCCGTAAACATAATGAGACGCCGATAGTCAAGGCCAACAACCAAAATCTCACCTACATCCTCCTGGTTTCTCTCCTGCTCTGCTTCCTCTGCTCTTTCCTCTTCATTGGTCGACCTAAAAAGTTTACCTGTCTCTTGCGACAAATTACCTTTGCCATTCTCTTTTCTCTTGCAGTTTCCTCTGTGTTGGCAAAAACTGTCATGGTCGTTTTGGCCTTCATGGCCACCAAGCCAGGGAACAAGGCAAGGAAACTCTTAGGAAAACCACTGACCAACTCCATTATCTTAGCCTGTCCCCTAATCCAAGCAGTTCTTTGTGCCACATGGCTGGTAAGATCTCCTCCATATCCCAACATGGACTTCCACTCCTTGGTAGGAGAAGCCATCTTGGAATGTAATGAAGGCTCGGCTTGGATGTTTTATACTGTCCTTGCCTACCTGGGTTTCCTTGCCCTTGTGAGTTTCATGGTAGCCTTTCTGGCTAGGAAACTGCCCGACAGCTTTAACGAAGCGAAGTTCATTACTTTTAGTATGTTGGTCTTTTGCAGTGTTTGGATCTCCTTCCTCCCCACCTACCTGAGCACCAAAGGGAAGTCCATGGTAGCTGTGGAGATCTTCTCCATCTTGACCTCTGGGGCTGGTCTCTTGGCTTGCATCTTTTTCCCCAAATGCTACATTATTCTACTGAGACCCGATCTAAATTGTCGAGAGAATATAATGAGGCACAAAAATCTCTGATTTATATGGGCCTGGGAACTTTATTTTTACTTTGGGAAATTTTCATACCTGATGTTATTTCTGATGACAATGTATCTGTTAATCAGCAACAATCATCTTGCCTTTCATTTTACGTAAATATCAATTTTTTTTCCAAAGATGTCCCACGATCAGCTTAAAAAACTTTAATATTAAAGATGTGGATATGAATTTCTAGAATGCCCATTTGTTATTTATTTTAATCATATGAGTTTTTAAAAAATATTCTCATATTGTCTTTATTGTCAGTGTTTTTAAACATGATTGTTTGCGTGCATCCCTGATATTTTCCTGAGTTCCTTACTTAGTATTTCATTTCATTGATTATTAGATGGTTGTAGAGTTTTATTATGTATTAACATATTAGGGAAAGAAACTTTATTAATAAAGAAAATCATAATAAAGAAGAATAAATAGAATAAATCATGACTTGTTCATTATAAAATAGGGTAAAAGACAAGATTATATGTTGTTCTTTTGTTGTTTAACAACTTAAAGATAAAAGTACAGAAAATGCTTAGACATTTGCTATTTGAGAAGGCAATTGACTGTGTACTTCTATATGAAGACGATGGTCTCAGGACTCAAATCATTTCCACCAATATTCCAGAGATTTGACATATACAGACTTGTTTTATGTATTTGAAAACCAATATATCAAACACCAAGATAATCGTGTCTGATAGAGAAATGGAGTGGCCAATCAAGGAAAATATTTGTATGTGTGGTCCTTTGTGCTCTCTGACCTTGGTTGATTTCATGCAGACATTTTTTTAATCCGAACTAGGTAACATCATCAGTGTTAAGGTTGATGAGCTAGCACTGATGATATTACCTAATTTAGGTAATGAAATGTCTGGAAGAAAGCAACCAAGGTCAGAGAGCACCAATGACCTTCAAATGGAAGGATTTATAAGAAACCCTTATCAGAGAGAACCGATCTACTCCCAAGGTCTGCCTAGAAAAAATCATGCTAAGTTTAGGTGGATGAATTTGTGTACCATGAGAGAAGCATAAACATTGAAAAATGGCTGGAAGAATTATGAGATGTTCAAACATTTGTAGAAACATTGTTGATAATATTCGGTGAGGAATGAACTTTAATTAAAAAGCCAATGTCATTAAGGACATTTGCTTAGAGGGAGTTGATGACACCCCCCCCCAAAGAACCTGAAAGAAGGAAAGGGAATTATTTGGATTTGTTGGAAATAATGGAGGTCTATAGAAAGGAAAAGTAGACTGAATGGGGCTGATTGAGATTAGTTTTTGCTAATCTTCTTTTGTTCACTTGTAATTCAAAACAGTCCACAGTTCACTAGAAAAATAACTTTAGTACCAATAAAATTGAGACCAAATACATTTCAGAGAAATTGTTCTGCAAATAGATTGGGGAACATGGGAGATCTCAATGGAAGCTAATTTACAGTATAGGGTCCAGTGGTGGCATTCAAATTTATTTACTACTGATTCTATGAGCATGGATTGGTTGGCATGGCAGGGGATGGATACTGCAAAATCCCCATTTCCTTCTATCAGATGGGACTTGGAAGGCAGAGAACAGATGGGGGCAGGGCCAGTCATAGATGGTATCTACCGGTTCTCCAAACTGTACAAAATTTCTTCTACTAGTTCTCCAGAACTGGTCAGAACCTGCTGAATACCACCTCTGATAGGGCCCGCATGAGAAAAGCAGGACCTGCGTACGTTTACACTCTTCAATTGTAACCAAAAGTGGACTGCTATTGCAGACATGGTTTAATGTCAGACCTGCACAGCTTGGGTGTTCAGGAAAGAAAGACCCTCAATTCCACTTACAGTGAAACATATACTTTTACTGAAGCCAAGTGGTTACAGCATGGCAAAGCCCGATCTGAAAATTTCTCTCTTAGTCACAGTAATTTTCCTTCCCCCCATGTCCTGTCTCCCTCCCACAGTCATCCTGGTGATGCCCAATAAGTTTCAAATTAGGTGTTTTGGTAACAGTTCCACATTTTGACATCTCTTTTGATGGGCGATCCACATTCTATTCCCAGGCTTGTCACCTTGGATCTTTCAACCATTGTCTCTGGATGGCACCTCTGGTTCCTGTCACCCCCCCTTTCCCTATCCTCCCATTCCCCCTCCCCAGACTTTATAGCAGGATGACATCAATGCAAAGAGAAACAGGACTGAATCGGTTTGATGGCAGATCTGACAGCAGGGTTCTCAATGTTTATACCGGCACTCCATGGATCTAGTGGTCACGTTTATGGTTAGCAGTTTCAAATTATTTTTTACAAGTCCACTAAACTTCCCTGCCCTTATGAAATATTTTCTTACACTGTAGGTATGTGAGTCTGTAACAAGAACATTATTCTTATTCCAATTCTTTTTACTTGAGTTTATGTTAAGGTGGTTAAAAGATATTATCTGACTCTAATTTCATTAGTTTGGTCTCACCATTATTTCTTTTCCAAATAAAGTTTCCTGAGCTGCATTTTGAGGGCTACTCAGTCTTTCAATCAGATCAAACAACAAGGATCAAAACATGGTTTTAAATGTGGTTACTCAAAACCTTTAGCCATTTGACATTATTTCAACGATTGATAGTGTCTAGAATAAAAACAACATCTTTGGTAAACCTTCATCATAATTACAGAAATTCTACTCAAAAAAGATAATCACAAATTTATTCCTTCTCAGTAAGTCTATTTTCATTTCATTTCAAACAGGGACAAATTTATTTTGGAATGGGTTGGCATTTGTTAGTGTCACCTAACAAATTTACTTCACCTTATTATGTGATGTCTTTATCAACATTTCATAATCTTTACTCCTATTTGAAACCAGCTCTTTCTTTATTTTAATACTGGCTATGTGTCAGCATTCCAAATACCATGCAGAATTAAATCAGAGTCCAAGGCAGAGCTATCCTTAAAGTTCCAATTTAATAAGACAGTCATGTTGGCAGATCTTTGGGAATCCCAATTCTGAAAACTTCCTTGGATTCCACCCAGTTGAAAGTTCATGATCTTATCCCCACACCCATAAATCCATCACATGGGCCAATCTTCTTCAGCCACACTGGCATCTCCACCCAGCTGGTTCCAGTCAGATGCAGAGGTGCGGAGACAAAAGATGAGCTTGGCTTCTGGAAAGGAATGACAACAACACATTCCATAATTCTACTCCTTTCTATTCCCTCATCCCAATTACTACACTAATGAAACAGCGTAGTGAAATAATAGAAAGTGTGGCAGGCCAAAGATCCTAAAAGGAACATGACTACAGGCCTGGCACTATGTCCCAATATGGGGGGCGGGCAAGCATGTTCTGGTTTTTTCTAGGATTAAATATGAGAGTTTCTTTATATCCAACAACATTCAGGCACTAGGACAAAACCTTCAGAACATTGCTTGGACTGCAAAACATAGTGGAACATATTTTCTGGCTCCAAATAGTTTAAATGGACAGGAGGTTGGACTAGATGACCTACAAGGTCCCTTCCAACTCTCTTATTCTTTCTGTTAAATTATCATAACATCTTGAGAGATCTTCCTACCTACCTTCTTCTATGGGAGAAATCAATTTTTAATTTCACCCCCTAACAAATATAAGTAAAAGAGTTGTTTTGTATAAATTTTGGTATGATTGCTCAAACTTACTAGAATACAACTGATTTCCTTGTGCCACTAGGCCTCATTAGCACTCAATACTATCCAAACAAACTATGGCTCAGGCCAAACTCCATCATGTTTCCAGGGGCTCAGTTTCATGTAGGACAAATACCCAACTTCACCTTGACTCTCGAGTCTATCTGCACTAGGGATTAACAACAAGAGACACAAACATATTTTCCCATTCTGATCTGTAAATAAAATATGTTGCTGAGTGGATAGGAGATTTCCTCTTCTTTGCAATTATCAGAAGAGTGGTTGTTAATGTATCTCTCTGGATTTCTGTCCCCCAAATTATTCCAGGATAAAACCTGCTTTGAAAATGTGTTCCAAGGTCTTACACTAGGGGCAGGATCTGTCATCTTGTCTTGAAAAGAGCTCATTCTTAGGTTTGTTGAGACTCAGCTGTCCTCACTTTTCTCTTTGCTTATGCCTGCAATTCAGCTTCTGCCTGAATCTTGACTTCTGATTTAAGAGGGACAAGAATGACTGGGTTGCCTCTCCTGTTGCTGCTCTTCTGCCTCTTTCTTCCAACTATTGCTAAGAGGAGGAAAACCATATGTGTGTTGAGGAATTTGTTCAAGCCTAAAGGAGAAGATCACTATTACAGGCCTGGTGATCTCATTATTGGTGGGAATTTACACCTGGCAACTATTATGTCCTCCATTAACCCTGCCTTTCAGAAAGAACAATTCAAGCTTAGTTATAATGTGTTGTAAGTTTCGCCTGGCAGGGAAAGATGCATTAATTATTTCCTGTGTTCTGGATTCAGGGATTCCTTTCAGAAATCCTTGGTCTACTTTTGTAATGTCCTAATATAGTTTCTGTCTTTGATCATAAAACAGGCTAGAATTCTCAATCATTCTAGAACTCGATATCAGGAAGATGATAGACCACATAAAAAACTGAGGAAGGAACAACACATTTGAAACTGTCCTGGCCTAAAACAAAGTTGACATAATGTTAACTTGGACAGAAAAGCATAATAGAAACTCAAAGAAAAGCTTTTTATTGTATGGTATTGTAATAAGACCAATTTTGTATCGTGGTGATCGGTTCTGATCATCACAATAAAAAAAGACACTGAGATTTTGGAAGGCATGCAGAGAAGAGCCACAAAGATGATTAGGGTCCTGGATGCTGAAATGTATCAAGAACAGTTACAGGAATTGGGCTATGTCTAGTTTATTGAAATGCAGGGCTAGGGGGGCGCATGATAGCATTGTTCTGATATTTGAAGGGCTCCTACAAGGACAAGGGCAGCAAACTATTTTCAAAGATTAGAAACAATGTTTGGAAACTAACAAAGAGAGAAACAACTTTTAAAAAGGAAGAGATTTGAAAATGGTGAGAGCAATCAACCAATGGAACAGCTTGCCTTTCTCCTTTGTCACTAAGCCATACAATTTTAATCTAAGAGCAGCTATTTTAAAAAAACCTCAATAAAATCTGAGATTTCTTATTCCAAACAGCATCAAATATGGCTAGGCAAATTTAAACTGCTGGCACATTTTTCCCTGTAATGTTCCCAATGCTTTCTTTACTATAGACCCATACCCAAGAGGTACCAGCAGATATTTGCTTTAGTGTTTGCTGTCACACATATCAACAAAGATTTGCTTCTTCTCCCCAACATCACACTTGGCTTCCAGATTTGTGACAATAATCAGTTTGAGAGGAGGATTTCTTTAATCAGCCTCTCCTTTCTCTCCACATGGGGCCAAATGGTTCCTGGTTATAAATGTGACAGGCAGGACCCTCTGCTCTCTGTCATTGGAGGTGACAACCCCAAATCCTCAAGGCAGATGGCCTCCCTCTTCAGCATCTACAAGGTCCCACAGGTAAGGGGGATCCACTGAATATGGAGTAGACAAAGAACAGAAGCACATACAGAAGTCAAGGATGAAAATGATGTTGTTGAAGGGGATATTTTATAGTTTAATTCATTTTTATAGTTTATGTTTCAAGATATATAACCCCAACAGAGAAATAATGAAATAATCCTGAAATATTGTACTTGACAGGAAGAATTAATTCCTGACTTTCATAAAAGTGTAGCCACAATTTCCTTGCAATTTATTACCTGGCTTCTGACATGTCCAAACCAGGCAAAGTATCGAGCTAGCAGCCCTTCCTAGGAAGGGAAAAAGCTGAAGCTTGTAAATAGAAGACAGCCTGAATGGTGGGTAAAAAAAAACATGCAGCAATGACCCCTAAAATCATCAGGAAAGTTTAGTCTGTCTTTGAAAGAGGATTCTCTCTTCCTCCAGCTCGGTGTTGGCTTTGAGTTCTCTCAGGGAGAGAGAAGAGTTTATCCTTCCTTCTTCCAGATTAATCCCAGTGACTTTCCGGAGTGTGTGGGTTTAGTCCAGCTGCTCCTGCATTTCCAGTGGAACTGGGTTGGGCTAGTAGCCCCTGAAGATGACACTCGAGGACAGTTCATCTCATCTCTGGTGCCAATGCTCAAGGAGAAGGAGATCTGCCTGGCCTTCATTGAAAGGTTGAAAGTTGATGGAAATATTGATTTAATAAAAGAATTAATTGACAAAATTGAATTGAAAATTTTATTGAAAGCTGAAGTGATTCTTCCGTTCGGAGACTCCAAAGATATTGCAATTTTTTTGTCTATTCTGAATATTATTGTAAACTCCGTAAATATACCACTTCCAAATGTTTGGATCCTAACTTCTCACTGGAAATTTTCAATGATTGGGGATACTTCTCAAGGTTTAAAGAATTTGCATGGGGCTTTGCAGTTTAGACACCACACTGGTGATGTCTCAGAATTCAGCCACTTCCTCCTGTCTTTATACCAGTTGATCAAAGAAGGAGCCAGCTTTCTCATGGATTGGTGGGAACAAATATTTGACTGCATTATCCCCAAACCAGGCAAAGTCCCTCCAAAAGAGAAAATACATTGTACAGGAAATGAGAATTTACAGGATCTTCCAGATTTTCTTTTCGAAATGAGCCTGACAGGTGAAAGTTACAATATCTACAATGCCATTTATGCTGTGGCACATTCATTACATTCAATTTATGGAGCAGAAGTCCAACCAGCCATGCTGAAGCTTGGAAAGAGGATCTCAAATCTCCAGCCATGGCAGGTAATCTCTGTGATATTTTATCCAGTCCACAGATCAAAAGAGAGGAAGCTACTCATGTATATTTGTTGAGTTACTGATGAACTATCTTTATACTATCTCTATATCATTGCATCTCAGAACAGATTAAAACGGGAATTATTTTAAAAAAATAATTATAATGTCTTTTTGAAAGAGGGTGCAAAATAGAAACAAAGGAAACAAAATCAGTTGTCCATAACTTCAGTAGAGGAAAGATCTTCATATATGGTCCTGAAAGTTCTTCAACAGTTCACTGAGTTTTACGGGGTTTCCAGGGAGGAAATGTAACCCCATAACAAGATGATAATCTGGATGCATTTGTGCCAGGTGCCTCCAGGACAGTTGAGGTCTTAATGGGCATATTTGCAGAACCTCCTTATTTTCCCTCAGTATTTAACCTGAATTCAACTCAGCTCACTTAATTTTCACCTTCTTTTATGTTTCTCTGAGTTAGGATCCTAAATGACCTCACAAGATTGGTCTTCTAGTCCATTCCCCTGCTCAAGCAGAAGACCCCATTTCATTCCAGACAAATGGCTCTCCAATCTTTTCTTGAAACCTCCAGTGTTGGAGCACAAACAACTTCTGGACGCAAGTCATTCCACTAATTAATTCTTCTCACTCTCAGGAAATTTCTCCGCAAAAGGGAGAGGGTCAATTCATTTTCCAAGCATCAGAGGGCAGGATAAGAAACAATGGATGGAAACTAATCAAGAGAGAAGCAACCTGGAATTAAGAAGGAATTTCCTAGCAGTGAGGGCAATTAACCTAGCTTGCCTTCAGAAGTTGTGGGTGCTTCATCACTGCAGGTTTTGAAGAAGAGACTGGACGTTAAGTTGTCTGAAATGGTATGGGATCTCTTGCTTCAGAAATGGGTGGACCTTCAATGTACTTTCCAGCTCTATTCTGATTGTAACCTTTGTTCTATATTGTTTCTCACCTTGGTTAGTTTCCATCCATTGCTTCTTGTCCTGTGTTCTTGGTGACATCAGACTTCATCAACCTAAGTCGACAGAATAGACTCAAAGTGGACCTAATGGGTTCCTTGTCTGAAATTACTCAAAATGTTCTGCATTGTTCTGGCTAAACACTGGACCTCTCTGGGCAGTGAAGGGAGAATTCAGGCCAGGCACTTCATTGCATTTGACCCCACTTGATCACATCTGGTTCCTGCATTATTTTCTCTTGGATGATCAACTAGAGAAAGTCTTAAGAATTGTGCACTCTTCTGATATCAATTATTTAATCAATCAAAAAATGCAGTTGTTATATGGAAGCCAAAATATAAAAGCCCAATTATAAAGAGAAACTTTTGCATTGTTACATCAAAGGAGCCAAATATTTGGTGTTACTTCTCATTGCTCAGATATCAAAGAAGGGACCAACTCTTATTTTTTAGTTATATACCTGTTTCCTAAGATGATGGGCAGCAAAGAATTATAGAAGCCATACTGTCTCACTTCTGACTTTCAGCTAATTGCTCCCATTTCTGAAGATCCTTTTTCTTTCAGATTCTTGCTAATTTGAGGAATGTCCACTTCAACAACAGTGCTGGAGATGAAATCTCCTTCTCACAAAATGGACTGGGAACTCCTCGTTTTGATATCGTCAACTGGGTTGTCCACCCCAATAAAACTTTAGTCTCTGTGAAAGTTGGGCACAAGGATCCCAGGGCTCCCCCAGGCCAGGATTTCACCATTAACTCTGATGCGATCATCTGGGCCTCAAAGGTGAGCCGGAAGGAAATGTGGTGAACTCAGGAAGAGAATTACTTTCTCCTGGCGATGCTGAACATCCTTCTAAGGTCTATTGAATCTGAAAGGACTTTTGGAATTTGGTGAATTATCTTCATTTGAGGTTAACACATTTCAGATCTAATTTGTGAACCGTCCATCAGTGGGTGGGAGTGGGAAGAACACTCCTTGAAACTAGAAGGCTATTTGATCAGGCAGTGATTTTCATGGACCATTCCTGTTCAGTTGGATCTTCATCATTCTTTCTTTTAGAAAAGCTGTAGCTCAAATTAACAAGCCTTCCTTTGCACACAGCGGTTCAAGATCCAAACCTTAGATATTCTCAACAGCAAAATAGGAAATGAATAAATGAAGTATGTTCATTGCACAGACCATATCATACATTTCTTCTTTTCTCTTTCAGAAAGTGCCCTTTGCCAGGTGTGGCAGGGAGAGGTGCCAGGCAGGAGAGAGGAGAAAAGTTCCAGAGGGCAAGCCAGTTTGCTGCTACCAATGTGTTCCTTGTCCAGAAGGAACCATCTCAATTCAGACAGGTAGAACACTTTTCAAATGCAGATCTTCCAGGATCAATGAGGCCATTAAATAGAAAAGATTTTTTTTTCACTTTTTGTTAGGATTGACCTACTTCGGAGATTTCATATCTATCTATCTATCTATCTATCTATCTATCTATCTATCTATCTATCTATCTATCTATCTATCTATCTATCTATCTATCATCTATCTATCTATCTATCTATCTATCTATCTATCTATCTATCTATCTATCTATCTATCTATCTACCTACCTACCTACCTACCTACCTACCTACCTACCTACCTACCTACATATATACATATATACATACATATATACATACATACATACATACATACATACATACATACATACATACATACATACATACCATGTTTCCCCAAAAGTAAGATAGGGTCTTATTTTCCTTTGACCCCCGAAATATGGCTGTAGCCTTATTATTAGGGGATGGGTGGGGCCGTGAGACTCCTCTTCAGTTTCTGAAAAATGTCACCACCAAGCAAGCAAGTGAATCTGGCTGGTTATGATGGCTTGGCCTCATCAAAAAGGAAGAGAAAGAGAAAGAGAAAGAGAGAGAGAGAGAGAGAGAGAGAGAGAAGGGCAGGAGAGGAAGGGAAAGAAAAGTGGTGATTGGGAAGGTGCAGCTTAATGGGATATTAGATATCCTGCAAGGGACATTTCTTGCCCTGGGACATTTTTCCCCCTCTTCTCCTCCTCCTTTTCTTTTCTTTGCAAAAAGCAGAGTCACGCCAGCTGGACAGGGCAGAGAAGAGGCGGAGGGTGTGCTTGGGATGGGGGAGGGAGACTGCTGACAAAAAAGAGGGAAGGAAGGAGGGAGGGCTTTGACTTTTTCAGCGCCTCTCCCCTTCTCCTTTAACCTCCAAGCTTCCCCACTTGTGCAGCCTCCTCTTCCTCTTCCTCCTCCTCCTCTGATAGAGGGGAATAGATGATATTTGCAGCTACTTGCAAGGGAGGCTCTGAACTCCTCGGAAAGCCGCCCGGCTGCTCCTGGACGTGGTGACAGCTGTCAGTCAGTGCAGAACACCCCACATCCACCAAAGTTGGTTCCCAAAGCAAGGAAAGCTGAAAAGCCTCACCGCTGCCCGCTAAGAACCACAGCGATCACTGTCGGAGCATTCAAAACCCGGTTCCCAGAGTGAAAGCAGTCTCCCTCTGTGGGAGCAGCGCTTTCCAAAAGGCACCGAGAGGAAAGGGAAGGGCGAGCGACTTCAGCGGCCGTTTGGGAACACTTAACCAACAGGTAAAAACACAACCTGGCTGCCCGACATGGCTGCCCATGTCGTCGGAGAGCTAGAGCCTTTATTAGGACTTATTTAGTGGTGATACGGGCGGCAAAATGTGCTCATTTTTCCGCTCTTATTGCGTCCGCAGAATCTCGCCCAGCGACCCTGTTTAGGATAACCTGCTCCCTCCTGAAAGGGGAAGACATGGGGGATGCCTTACAGGGACAGGCTGAGGAATTTGCTCAGTTCCTGTCAGATAAAGCCGCTCGGATTCGGATGGACCTGGACTCCATTTGGACGGTACCAGCCGAGATGCTGGGAGAAGGTGCCGGGGGAAGGCCTTGATCGGATTTCTTGGAGCGAGTTCCAGCTGGTCGCTCCTGAGGAAGTGGACAAGGCCATGGGAGCGGTGAGTACCTCCACCTGCTTACTGGACCCATGTCCCTCCTGGTTGGTCTCGACCAGCAGAGAGGTGACATGAGGCTGGCTCCAGAGGATTGTTAACACCTCTCTTCAGGAGGGATCTTTCACGTACCCTCTAAAGGATGCAGTGGTGAGACCCCTCCTTAAGAAGCCTTCCCTGGACCCAGCTATCCATAATAACTACCGTCCAGTCTCCAACCTCCCTTTTTTAGGGGAGGTTGTTGAGAAGGTGGTGGCCTTCCAACTCCGACGGACCTTGGATGAAGCAGACTATCTGGATCTCTTTCAGTCGGGTTTCAGGCCTGGTTACTGCACCAAAACTGCTTTGGTCGCACTGACCGATGATCTCTAGCGGGCCAGGGATAGAGGACATTCCTCTATCCTGGTGCTTCTTGACCTCTCAGCGGCCTTCAATACCATCAACCATGGTATCCTTCTGCGAGGGTTACGAGAGGTGCGAGTGGGAAGCACCGTCTTGCGGTGGTTCTCCTTTTACCTCTTGGACAGGTCAAAGTCGGTGTTGGTCAGAGGACAGAGGTCGACCCCTAGGCCCCTCAAATATGGGATGCCGCAGGGCTCGGTCCTGTCCCCCCTCCTATTTAATATCTACATGAAGCCACTGGGTGAGATCATACGCCGGCACGGGATTAAATATCATCAATATGCGAACGATACTCAATTGTATCTGTCCGCCTCGTGCGAACTCAGCGAAGCGGTGGAAGTGATGTGCCAGTGCCTGGAGGCTGTTAGGGTCTGGATGGGAGCAAACAAGCTTGCACTCAATCCAGACAAGCCCGAGTGGCTATTGATGTTGCCTCCCAAGGATAGTCCAGACATTCCATCTCTTAGCCTGGGGGGTGAAACCCTACACACCTCAGAGAGGGTCCGCAAGTTGGGTGTCCTCCTGGATTCACAGCTGACGTTAGAACACCACCTGTCAGCTGTGACCAGGGGGGCTTTAGCCCAGGTTCGCCTGGTGCACCAATTGCGGCCCTACCTGGACCGGGAGGCAGTTCGAATGGTCACTCATGCCCTCGTCACCTCAAGGCTCGATTATTGTAATGCGCTCTACATGCCCCTGAAAAGTGTTTGGAGAATACAGTTGGTCCAGAATGCAGCAGTGCAAGCGATATCGGGTGTACCTAGATACACCCATATTACACCTATCCTCCGCGAGCTGCACTGGCTTCCTATTGGTCTCCGAGCTTCAAGGTGCTAGTTATTACTTTTAAAGCCCTACATGGCTTAGGACCCAGCTGGTGGGGCAATGAGGACCCAGACTGTGGGGGCAATATGCTGACTCTGTAAACCGCTTAGAGAGGGCTGAAAGCCCTATGAAGCGGTATATAAGTCTAACTGTTATTGCTATTGCTATTGCTATTAGGACCCGGCTATCTGAGTGACCACCTTCTGCCACATACCTCCCAATGACCAATAAGATCTCACAGGTTGGGCCTCCTCCGGGTGCCATCGGCCGGACAATGCCGGCTAGTGACCTCTCGGGGGAGGGCCTTCTCTGTAGCTGCTCCGGCCCTATGGAATGATCTACCCATAGAGATCCGGACCCTTTCCATTCTCTCAGTCTTCCAAAAAGCCACCAAAACCTGGCTGTTCCGGCAGCCCTGGGACTGTTGAACAAGGCCCAGCTGCACTTAGGCGGATTGTATAGATGTGTTGTTTTAAAATTGTATTTTTTAATTGTATCTTTCTATTTTTAACTTTTAATTTTTTTTTACCTTGTCTTGTAAGCTGCCCAGAGTCCTACGGGATTGGGCAGCATACAAATCTATTAAATTTCAATTTCAATTTCAATTTCAAAGGAGGCATGGCACCTGTTTGGCGTGGGCTTTGCCAGGCAGCATCTCAAGAAGTTGATGAGCCACATGGAGAAAGTGAGAGAGACAGAGGGGTTGGGGATGGGGTCGCAGGGCTGTTGGGTTTCGTTCGCCGGACTTCTTCTGTATGACCATTGGGGGCGACATGTGATGGGCAAAGCACATCGTTTTTCTGGAGCCTTGCTAACCTTTGGGGGCAAGTTTCCTCCCCCGCTTCTCCCTCCTGGAGGTAGTGGAGGGCAAACAAAGGGCTGCACCCACCTGAACTCCGACCCCAAGTTGCTGCAACCATCCAACACAGGACCGAAGGAAACGTGACACATATGTGCACACAAAAAAAATCACAACCCTCTCCTTTCACCCCACTTCCCCCCGCATTACCCCCTCCTTTCGTATTTGGTGAACTCCTGAAAAGCCTGCTGTCTCTCGTCGTGCATGCAATTAAGTGGTTGGGGGGGTGTCTTATTTTAATCCATGTGCTGAAAAGTCCGACTGGGCTACGTATCAGGACATGTCATATTTTGGGAGAAACATGGTACATACATATATACACACATACAGGTAGCCTTCAACTTATGACCATAATTCCCAAGATTTCTTTTTTTAAGTGAAACATTTGTTAAGTGTGTTTTGCTCTGTTTTACGACTTTTCCTGCCTCAGTTGTTAAGCAAATCCCTGCAGTAACATGGTTATTAAGTGTATCTGGCTTCCCCATTGACTTTGCATGTCAGGTCACAAATGGTGATCACATGACCCCGGGACACAGCAATGGTCATAAGTATGACGCCATTGCCGAGCGTCTGTATTTTGATCACATGACTCTGGGGATGCTGCAAAGGTTGCAACTGTGCAAAAGTCACTTTTTCAGTGCCATTGTAACTTTGAATGGTCACTAAATGAACTGTTGTGAGTTGAGGACTACCTATAGTTTTCAGCAGGAGGTTTATGGACCTTGAGCTGCTCTGACCCAACAGGCCACTTTTCTGTTCCTCGATAATTTGATGCAGGATACTTTTAGGGTAGAGTGTATCCTAGCCTTTCCTGTTGTCACGTCCCATCAGTAAAAGCATCATGAGCTGGACTTAGATCTCTTGTGGGTGTGAAGGGACTCATGACTGATGATGCATTTCACCTCAGCATCAGGCTGGCTTCTCAGGGGTAACCAACAAACAATGTGCACACAAAATACAGGATTCCTGCCTGATAGATCTTCTGGGGATTCCAGTTTAAAGTGGAAAAGGAAAGTTTGCAATCTCTTCCACACTGAAAGCCACAGCAGTCACAAGTTAGCAGTGAATGGAGATGGACTTTTCTTTCTCACAAACACTGACCAAGCCAGTTGGAACTGAACAGATTCTATTCTCTGGCTTACCTTTCCCCAGAATCATCCTGGATGATGCCTGATTTCCCTTTTTTGATGCACCATCAAGTACATTTTATCACTACCCACATCATTTATGGGTTGGTCAGAGCAAAAAGGGGACAGTCATGTCAATCCTTGGAGAGGGATAATGCTCATGGCAGATGAAGCTGATATCCTTACACAAAATTCTTACTTTCAGATGCAGCCCAATGTGACCCTTGCCCAGAAGACCAATATCCCAACAAGGACAAGGACCACTGCATTGCCAAGAAGATTCACTTCCTCAGTTATCAAGAGACCCTGGGATACATTTTGACTTCTCTAGCTCTTTTCCTTTCTCTGATCACATCTGCAGTACTGGTGATTTTTCATAAACATCATGATACACCGATAGTCAAGGCCAACAACCGAAATCTAACCTACATCCTCCTGGTCTCCCTCCTTCTCTGCTTCCTCTGCTCCTTTTTCTTCATTGGTCGACCTAGAAAGTTTACCTGTCTCTTCCAACAAACTGCCTTCGCCATTCTCTTTTCTCTTGCGGTTTCCTCTGTGTTGGCCAAAACTGTCATGGTGGTTTGGGCTTTCATGGCCAACAAGCCAGGGAACAGGGCAAGGAAATTCTTAGGAAAACCACTAACCAATTCCATTGTGTTAGCGTGCCCCATAGTTCAAGCACTTTTTTGTGCCATCTGGCTGATAACCTCTCCCCCATTTCCCAACCTGGACTTCCACTCCTTGGTAGGAGAGGCCATCTTGGAATGTAATGAAGGCTCAGCTTGGATGTTTTATACTGTCCTTGCCTACCTGGGTTTCTTGGCCTTAGTCAGTTTCACAGTAGCTTTTCTGGCTAGGAAATTGCCCGACAGCTTTAACGAAGCCAAGTGCATTACTTTTAGCATGCTGGTCTTTTGCAGTGTTTGGATCTCATTCCTCCCCACCTACCTGAGTACCAAAGGGAGGTCCATGGTGGCCGTGGAGGTCTTCTCCATTTTGGCCTCTGGGGCTGGTCTCTTGGCTTGCATCTTTTTCCCCAAATGCTACATTATTCTACTGAGGCCACATCTGAATTGTAGAGAAAATATAGTAAGAAACAAAAATCTCCAACTAAATCAGTGATAGACCATGTTTATATTGATGGATGAGTTATAGCAATAGCACTTAGACTTATATAACACTTCAGAATGCTTTACAGTTCTCTTTAAGGGGTTTATAGAGTCATACTCTTGCCCCCAACAATCTGGGTCTTTATTTTGCCCACCTTGGAAGGATGGAAGACTGAGTGAAACTTGACCCAGTGAGAATCGAACTGCTGAACTACTGGCAACCAGCAGTCAGCAGAAGTAGTCTTCAGTACTGCATTCTAACCACTGTGCCACCACAGCCCTTATGTTCAGTATGTGATGATATTTCTGCCTATTATTCCCTTTCTCCTTTTACTTTTATGTTAGTTTTTATATTTTTAAAATAAAGACAGCATTTTTTAAAATGAACGGTTGTTTGTGCTTACTCATTTGTTCCTCAAGTGAGCATTCTGAGCTAAAGCCTTCAGTGACTCATGGTCAACAGATGACAAACACAAATGTCATTTGGATTAGAAGATTAGTATTCTGAGCCCAGCATGGGGGTCTCCAACACAAAGCCGGCAAAGACCATCAAGTTGATGGGATCAGTTTCCAGTTAGATCAATTAAGTGCTTCCAATATGGTACTTGTGTTTGGCTTTCTCCAGCCCTCATTCAGGGTACACCTCTAAAAAGGCAAAGAGCAACCCCAAATTCTGACCCATGGTCCTCACCCAGTTTCAGGGATTTCTTAACTGTTGGCCATCACCTTTCAAATCCTACATTCCACAGGACTAGGTTATTTGTCAGACTATTTTTTCCTGAGGACATCTAGCCATCCTACCAGATCAGATGGGGTTAGCATGCTCTTTGTCCCTCCCCCTAAATATTACCATTTTATAAGAACTAGGGTAGAGTTCTCATAAAATGCACACTTTTTCCACGGCAGCTCTTGACTTATGGAAGTCTCTACTGCCTAAAGCTCAACAATATGCTGCTCACCCAGATTTCCATTAATTTTGAAGATCTGGCTTTCACCCCAAATGCTGGGATAAGTTTAGATAACTGCACATCTGGCATACATTTTTGACATTTTAATGTTTTTAATTTTATGGTTTAAATGTTTTATTTATTACATAAAACACTATTCAGAGTGATTCTGGGTAGCTTGTGATACAATAAAATTGATATAGAAAAAATATTAATCCTAGAAAGAGAGCAAAGGGCTCACATGATGTGGGGATGCCCATCTCCTTTTTCTGTCATTGTACCAACTTCTTCCAGCCTGAAGCTTCTCCATCATGGTCCTACACTGCCTGCCTGGACACTAGAAGGATGGGGGTGGACTTCATCTCTGGTGGCAGGATCTTCCAAAGGGTGGGGCCCAGCAAAAAAGAAGGGTATATTGCAGTGGATTATCTAGGGTGGATTACAGTCAATGGTGATTGGAAAGAGAAGATCCCACTGCATTTTCATATGGAGTGCCAAGAGAATCAATGCTGTTCTCCACTTCTATTCAACAGCTACATTAAACCACTAGTTAAGCTTATCCATCATCCTTGTGGTGAGATGTCCTCAGTATCCTGATGATACCCCATTGTACATCTTTGCTTCTTTTGAATTAAGCATGTCCTATCCTGCTATTTAGTGTCTATGAGGGTCTGCTTGAATAACAGGCTTCCAATGAACACTGCCAAGACTGAGTGGTTTGGACTTTAGGCCCTATAGTTCTACCATTATAGCATCTTTGGAGCTGGATGGGGTTGCACTGCCACAAACAGACCATATGCGCAATGTGGCTTCTCCATCACTGAAGGGTTTTAAGAAGAGACTGGAAGAGTCATTTGTCTGAAATGGTATAGGATCTCCAGCTCGAGCAGAGGGTTGGACAAGAAGATCTCAAAGGTCCCTTCCAACTTGGTTATTCAATGCCACTGCCTATGGCTCTGTAGGTCTTTGCACAACTTTGTTTTTATGCCAATCCTGTCCATTCTTTCTTGTTGGATAATTATGATGTGTTCTATATGGGACTGCCCTTGAAAAGTATCTGGAATCTTCAGCTAATGTAAAAGGCGGTAGCAAGAGCAATTATGTATGTTTCCCACAGATTGCAGTATACATCTGCTTTGTGAACTGCATTTGTTACCACTTCATGTCCAAGTAAAATTCAAGATGCTGGCACTGATGTTTAAAGCCCCACATGGAATAGAAATAGGCTATTTGAGGGACCGTCCTTCCTAATTTCTTTCACCCATCCCGTCAGATCTGCCCCAACTTTAGTCAGGAAAGGCCATTGATTCCGTCTGTAATGAAAAGTATACTTTTACTAAAAGCCAAGTGGATTACAATATAGCAAAGCCAGAACTGACATTTGCATGCCAAATATTCCTGGTTAACTTTCCCCATCCAGTTTCTCCCCTTCCTAGTCCCCTACTGTCCAATTACATTTGAATAAATTGTTTTGCGAACATTCCCTTCAATGGCAGGCTGGTTGGTGAGCTGTTGCATACCACTCCCAGAACTTTGACCTTGGTCTGGTGTCTCTGAAAGCTGCAATCAGTAACTCTCTTTCCCCACTCCCATCTGGCTCCCTCTCCCCATAGTTCATGGCAGATTGACAGCTAGTGAATGCAAAGCTCAAGCGTATGATGGCAGCTGTCAGGATTCCAAGTAACACCCCCAACAAAAGAAGACTCCAAGGCTTGAGTTTCCTCATTTTCCATTTTATTAGAGATGTCATACAGATGCCAGCTCCTTGCACCTGGCTCTCAGTTGGTGTTCTCTCTCAGCAGCACCTTCAACTTCCAGGCTTGGGAAGGGGAGTAGATGGTCTTGACATAAGTAGCTGAGCCATCTCCTGTGGCTCCCTCTGTGTGTTTCTTGTCTCCCTCCATCTTCCCTGAGTCTTTATGCTGCCCAGCTTTGGGTCAACGCTGGGGCTCAGGACTCTTTACAGCATCCTGGATTTGGGGAGCTGTTAGAATTCTTTAAAAGGGATTTGGGTTAATGTCAGGTTCCAATTAACACCCCAAACAAAATAATGCTCGGAGGCTTGAGTTTCCTCAAGGTTCCATTTTATTAGAGATGTCATATTGGCACATCTGGAAAAACACGAATCTGAAACTTTCCAGGTTTTCCCCACCCAAAGGAAAGTCCAAGTCCCTGTCTAGCATCCACGTGTCCATCACATGGCCCAATCAGGCACCATCCATCACTGGAGATACCTCCCAGTTACATCATCACAGCTGCAGGACTAGGTGGCCTTGTCTCTCTGAGAAAGAATGTTATTTTGACTATATTTCCCCATACTCTATATGATCCCCCCTCCCATTTTCCCACAGTAGAAAATGTGGCAGGCCTGAAGGCCCAATGTAAAAGATGGCTTCAAGATCTGAAACCGGGATGTGTTCAGTGACTCACCTCACTATGCACTCCCATCTCACAGTCCAACTGACTGCTCCATAGATATCCTAATGGGGGCTAAATTGCCTAAGCCAAAGCTGACTCCTGGGGAGTTAGAGCAGCTATGAACCTTTATAGTCACACACCAGAAACTGTTCTTCTGTGGGTTCCATTATAATATAGAGGAAAAAACAGGAAGGAATTTCAGACTGAAAGCCACATTACTTATTGAAGTGCACAGTGAATGGCAAGCTGAATTGAAAAGATCTCAATTCTTTTCTCTGGCTATTCTATTCCCAGGGTCATCATAAATGAAGGATGATTTGCCCTTTTTGATGCCTCATAAATTGCTCAGTGAGTTATTTCCATTCCGTACCGGTAGGTATAATATGTATGGTAGCCTTTCTGGCTCTGAAATTGTATGAAATCTATAATGAAGCCATTCATTACTTTTAGCATGCTGGTCTTTTACAGTGTTTGAATCACTTTGCTGCCCATCTATCTGAGTACCAAAGAAAAGTCCATGGTGGCTATGGAGATCTTCTCCATCTTGACCTCTTGGCTTGTATCTTTTCCCTCAAATGCTACACTACTCGATTCAGACCCCATATTAATTGTAAGAATATAAAATGAGGCACAAGAATCTCTGAACTTTTATGTTGATTTTGGGACATTTTGTGTATTTGATCTGATTTCTAAAATTTCATGAAATGAGAAGGGATTGTCAATTAAATAATTGGAAACCAAATGAAGTGACCAATCACAAACTATAACTTAATCAGCAACAATCACCAACCCTTTTATTTTAACCACCTTACAAATCCTTAGTAAGACCACACTTGATAGTTTTGGTTGAAGAGTGCATAAAAAATTCAACTGTTGCAACAGGCAGGATAAAAAGAAGTTATAAGGTTTCTGGCAGTGCATCTCTCTGCTTTGTCAGCTGCACTGTTTGGCCTCATCATTCCTGAGCTTCTAAAGTTCCTTGTTATGAAAGCAGACTTGGGTACCCCAGGAACAATGTAAACCCATTAGTTGGCTTTATTATTATGAACATTCTGTCAGGGTTCCAAGTAACGCACCCAAAGGAATCAAAACTCAGAGGCAGGCATCTTCCTCAAATTATACATTTATTAGGCACATCATATTGACACATCTGGGGAAACTCGACTCTAAATCCCCCCTCAGGTTTCCCCCTAGTTAAAAGTAAAGTTTTATTTCCCCTGTCCATGCAATCTATTACATGGTCCAATCAGGTCACAGTCCAAGGGTCACTTGATTTCAGCCCCCACCTGCTTGCACCTGGTGGAAGAGTCTTTGGTCCTCAGAGGAAAGAATTTTATTTTGGCTACAATCCCCTGGCTTTCTCTACCTCCCCCTTCCCGTTCCCACAGCTTGAAACATCTCCACTGTGGCAGCCTTGAAGGTGCCAGGAGAAAAAGGCTCCAGGACTGACATATCCCTTTGTATATTTTTCTTTTTTCTGGTTTTAATTCTGCTGTTATAATTTCTGATTCTTTTTAATAATTATTTCATTAAGTTTTTAAACAAGGATTGTTTTCTTTATCTACAGCTTATATTGGTTTGTTGTACATAGTCCAGAATGACTTTGCATGGGATGGGTAGTCATACAAATTGGTAAATCCATCCATTTATTCCCCTGTCTTGCAAGAGTTGCACGCTTGTTTTAGAGATTTTTAGAGATTTTAATAAGACTTATAGGCCACCCTTCTCCCTGAGGGGATTCAGGGCGGCTTACAATCACAAAGGGAAGGGTGTACAATAACAAACCAACAATAAATGACCAATAATAAAATAGTAAACCACAACATACATTCAACAATCAACATTCGGGCGGGTAAATTGAAAACCTATCCCCAGGCCTGCTGGGAGAGCCAGATCTTGAGGGCTGTGCGGAAGGTTTGGATGGTGGTGAGGGTACGAATCTCAACGGGGAGATCGTTCCACAGGGTCGGAGCTACAACAGAAAAGGCTCTCCTCCGTGTAGTCGCCAGTCGGCATTGACTGGCGGATGGAATCCGGAGGAGGCCCAGCCTGTGTGATCTAATCGGTCGGAGGGAGGTAATCGGCAGAAGGCGGTCTCTCAAGTATCCAGACCCACTACCATGGAGTGCTTTGAAGGTGGTCATCAGTACCCTGAAGCGCACCCGGAGACCCACAGGTAGCCAGTGCAGCTCGCGGAGGATGGGTGTAATGTGGGCGAACCGTGGTGCGCCCACTATCACTCGCGCGGCCGCATTCTGGACTAACTGCAGTCGCCGGGTGCTCTTCAGGGGCAACCCCATGTAGAGCCCATTGCAGTATTCCAGCCTAGAGATCACAAGGGCTCGAGTGACTGTTGTGAGAGCCTCCCGATTCAGGTAGGGCCGTAACTGGCGGACCAGGCGAACCTGGGCAAATGCCCCCCTGGTCACAGCCGACAACTGGTGGTCGAGAGTCAGCTGAGGATCCAGGAGGACTCCTAAGTTACGGACCCTATCTGAGGGGTATAAAATTTGACCCCCCAGCCTGAGTGTTGGAATGTCGGCCAAATTATTGGGAGGAAAGCACAACAGCCACTCGGTCTTGTCCGGGTTGAGTACCAGTTTGTTAGCGCTCATCCAGCTCTTAACGGCCTCAAGACCCTGGCTCATCACGTCCACCGCTTCATTGAGTTGGCACGGGGCGGACAAATACAATTGTGTATCGTCCACGTATTGGTGGTATTTTATCCCGTGCCTTCGAATTATCTCGCCCAGCGGTTTCATGTATATGTTAAATAGTAGGGGGGATAAGACCGAACCCTGCAGCACCCCATATGTTAGGGGCCTCAGGGACGATCTCTGCCCCCCGACCAACACCGACTGCGACCTGTCCGAGAGGTAAGAGGAGAACCACTGCAAAACAGTGCCTCCCACCCCCACCTCCCGCAGTCGTCGCAGAAGGATACCATGGTCGATGGTATCGAAAGCCGCTGAGAGGTCAAGGAGAACCAGGATGGACGCATGGCCTCCATCTCTGGCTCTCCAGAGATCATCGGTCAATGCGACCAAAGCGGTTTCTGTGCTGTAACCAGGTCTGAAGCCGGACTGGAAGGGGTCAAGATAACTAGCTTCCTCCAAGGCCCGTTGAAGCTGGAAGACCACCACCTTCTCAACAACCTTCCCAATAAAGGGGAAGGGTTTTCCTATGCACACCCCATTATTCTCTCAAAAATCAACATACAATCTCAAAGAACCATCTTTATTCTCCTTGAAGAGCATCGGTACTGTTACCAATATTTCGCTGGCTGAATAAATCCCTTAGCAAAATTTTATCCATGAACCTCTGGAGCAATTCCATCTCCCTTGGGGTAATGGAGTACATCTTTGGTTTGGGAAGCTTTGCCCTAGGCAGTAAGTCGATTGCACAGTATAAGGAGCAGTGAGAGGGGGAGCATGTCTGACTCCTGCTCACTAAATACTTCTGCCAAATCTTGGTATTTCTTTGAAATGCTCAGCTTGGCTCACTCATTCTCCATTTTAACTGGCTCCACTCTCACTTTCTCAGCCTATGTCACCTGTTTAAACGTCAGCAGTTTCTCTACCCCCTGCACTTTCTCAACTTTGCTCCTCAGGCACCACTTTTTCTCACTTCCTGACATCACTATGCTACAACTTTCTTGGAAGTGTCCCGATAGTCTGCATTCATAATGTGAATGTTAAGGAGAGTGGGTTTAATGTGAAAAATCTGAATAGTGAACCCAACAAAAGGAATCCTCAAGGCAAGTCCCAGAAATACCAACTCTGAAGTTTCCCATGCAAAAGCTTGCTTAGTTAAATGTTAGATCCCCATTCCACCAACCACTGAGGGTTCACATTGTCCAATTGTAATATTTATTTTTGTTTTAGGGACAGTTCACTTCTCCATTGAGCACCTGCATCAATGTCCTTGCTGTGTTGCAGGCTTCCGCGGTCCACTAATGGCTTCTTGGCATTCCATTCCCTCCCCCCTTTTTTGGCAAGATGATGAAGCTAACAAGCATTGTAGCAATACAATCTTGACAATAATTAAAGCAGTTATTGCATCTAACCATTGGTACGATTGTTCACACTTGCTACAGTACAGCTCACTGCCACCATGCCCCATTAGTACCCATTCTACCTGAACATACTATGACACAGGCCAAACTCCATCTTGTTTGCAGGTGTTCACTTTCAGGTAGTTCAAAAAGTCAACTTCACTTTGACTCTCAAGTCCATCTGTTCTGTGGATTAGCAACAAGAGACACAAACATGTTTTTTCCCTCTCTTGCGTGCAAACAACATCCTTTGCCCAACAGATAGGACAATTGCTTTCCTCTCCAATTATTAGAAGAACAGTAATTCTTAATGTATCCCCTGTGGATTTCAACACAGAGAAATCTTCGAAGGTTAAACCTGCTTTAAAAACAGGTCTCTGAGTTCTCCCAGTGTTGGAGGATTTTGCCTTGTCTTCCAAAGAGCTAACTGTGAGGTTTGGTGAGACTCTGCTGGCCTTTGTGTCAAAGCCCAAAGACAGGTAAAAGAAAGCATGCTTGATACAATAGTTATTGATAGTCTTGTGACCTTATTAAAATAAAATATTTTTATTAATATAAAGAACGGTTGCAGGAACTGGGTATGTCTAGTTTAATGAAAAGAAGGTCTACAGAGACATGATAGCAGTGTTCTGATAGCTCATTTCTGGTTCTGATAACTATTTGTCTGAAGTGGTGTAGGGTTTTTTCCCTAAGCAGGTGGTTGAACTAGAAGACCTCCAAGGTCCCTTCCAACTCTGTCATTTTATAAAATAAAATACAGCACATAGTCTAATTTCAGAATAGGACAGATAGGATGAAATAAAGTGATAAAATTCAAATGTGTTAATGCAGAGAGACATCAGTTAAATTTGCCCCGAGGCCATCCAGAAGGCATCGAAGCTGCCTATTGTGCTAAAGCTCTGATGATATTTCAAATACTTTCTGCAATTCAGCTTCTGCACAAATCAAACCTTGATTTCTGATCTAGGAGGGAAGGTGAGAAGAATGGCTGGGCTGCCTCTCCTGCTGCTGCTGTTCTTCTGGCTCCTTCCTTCAGTTACCGCTAAGAAGATTCAAACTATGTGTCCATTGAAAAAACACATAAAGTTTCGAAGCCAGTGGGAATTTTACAAGCCTGGTGATCTGATCATTGGAGGGAATTTGCCCCTGTCAACTTTTGTAGAGTCCAAATCACCAGATTTTCAAAGGGACCCATTGCGGCTTATTAGTGATAGCACGTAAGTTTCACCTGGAGGGGAAATATGTAGGTGATTGTTTTCTTTCCTTTGGATTCAGGGCCTCTTTTAAGAAATACTCATTCTAGGGATCTTCAGATATCCTTGTCTCAATAAAGAGAAAAGTTCAAGAAATAGTTTAGAATTCCCTGTCTTTCCAGAAATGTTCCTGACGACAGAGAACAACAACAGTTTATACACAAATTCTATGCTGGGACATGATCTGCCTTTCCAGATGTTTTCATCAGGATGACTATCAACCATATAAAAGTAGGGAGGGAAAACACCTTGGAAACTTTGCTGACCTACTGAAGAAGGTGACCTATAATATTAATTTTAACATAAAGTCATAGTAAAAAGACCTCAAAGAAAAAAACAATCTTTTTCCAATGTGGATATTGTGAAACAAGAAACAAACAAACACCCTCCTCAGTTTTGGAATCAGCAGAGCTGATGAATTATGGCCCTGAGTAAATCTGAGCTGGGACACTCACTGGAGTCTTTTGCTATAGAAGCTGCTCCAAGGGAGAAACAAACTGATCAGGGAGGAAGAGGAGCAATTGGGGAGGGTTTCAGCCACTGGAGGAAAGTGAAGAAGGGAGGGAGAACAGGGGGAGGGGATAAAATAATGTGGGATAAAGACAACCAGGTGTTTCTCCTTTCTCAGAAATCCATCCAAATACCACCAGGAAACATCCTTAAAAAAAGCCAAAACAACCCAATGGAATTTGTCACTTAATGCTCCAAGGACATACACAAAAGGCAAGGCCAACTTCACCAGGACACAAGATCTTTCCTCTAATGTCCCTCAATCTTTTTCTCACTGTAGATTCCTACCCAAAAATTACCAGCAGTTCCTGGCCTTGATGTTTGCTGTCCTTGAGGTGAACAAGGATCTGCTTCTTCTTCCCAACATCACCCTTGGCTTCCGCATCTATGAAAATCTGAAGATGGAGAGGAAGATTTTCTTATACAGCCTCTCCCTGCTCTCCACATGGCGCCGAATGCTTCCAGGTTACAAATGTGACAGAAAGGACCCACTGCTCTCTGCCATTGGAGGTCACAACTCTAAATCCTCAAGGCAGATGGCCTCCATCTTCAGCATCTTCAAGGCCCCACAGGTAAGGGGGATCCACTGGATACAATACGGAGTACACAAACAACAGAAGCACACACAGAAGCCAAGGATATAAGCAAAGATGTTGTGAGGGACACACACCAGGGGTTTATGACTTAGGTAATCCATCCTAAAGTTGAATTGATTTTTCTATGTTATATGTCAAGATACATTTTTATATAACTGCAAAAAGATACCAATACCAGATAATTTTGAAAAGCTGTATTTACCAAGAGGCATTGCTTCCTGACTTTTATAAAAGTTTGTCATCTTTCTGCACCTGTCACTGTAGTTTATTCTCTATATTAGATAGATGTTTGGTTTCTTTGACTTTTGATCTATGAGAACCAGGCAAAACAGGTAACTTGTGACTCTGCCTAAGAAGGGAGGAAGATGAAGCTTGTGAGACAGCCTGAATGGTGGGGCATTAACTACACAATGTGGAATCCTAAAGTCACCATAAAACCTGCTTTTGAAAGAAGATTCTCACTTTCTCTAGCTTGGTGTTGGCTTTGAGTTCACTCAAGGAGACAGAAGAGTTTATCCTTCTTTCTTCCGGATTAATCCCAGTGAATCTGCTCAGTATGAGGGTCTAGTCCAGCTGCTCCTGCATTTCCAGTGGAACTGGGTTGGGCTGGTGGCCAACCAAGATGACGGTGGGGAACGTTTTGTCTCATCTCTGATACCAATGCTGAAGGAGAAGGAGATCTGTCTGGCCTTCACAGAAATAATGAAATTTGATTTTTACACTGATGAAGATACAAATTTATATCACATTTTCAACACTTTGTCTAAAGGTGAAGTGATTATTTTTTTTGGAGACTACAGTAGTAATACAAATGCACAGATAGCTGTGTTTGCTTATAAAAAACAGAGATATGAATCGTTACTGAAAGTTTGGATCTTTACATCCAATTGGAAACTTAATGTGATGAACTCTGAATCTATATTACTTGTTATAAAGCACTACCATGGGGCTTTGCATTTTAGGGACCACAGCAGGGATGTCTCAGAATTCAACAATTTTCTCGTGTCTTTAGACCCTTTGAATCCACAATGGAATTTCTTTCTCCCTCTATGGTGGACACTGATCTTTGGCTGCAATGTTCACAAACCAGGAGAGATCCTTCAAAAGGGGGAAAAGCCATGTACTGGAAAGGAGAATTTACAGAATGTGCCAGCCTACCTTTTCGAAACAAGCATGACAGGTGAAAGTTATAATATCTACAATGCTATTTATGCTGTGGCACATGCATTCCATGCAATGGCTGGATCAGGAGCACGACCAGCTATGATGAGACTTGGAAAGAAGATCTTAGATCTCCGGTCATGGCAGGTAATCTCTGTGTTTTTTTAATACAGTCGACAGATCCTTCAAGCCAACATAGAGACTAGGTTTCCCATGTATAGAATGTAAAATAATAGAGTTGGAAGGGACTTCGGAGGTCTTCCAACCAATCCCCTGCTCAATCAGGAGACTCTATATGATTTATAGTGGAATAACAAAGTTGGAAGGAATCTTGGAAGTCTTCTAGTCCAACTCCCTGCCTGGGCAGGAAACCCTACACCACTTCAGACAAATGGTTATCCAATATCTTCTTAAAACACTTCCAGTATTTGAGCAATCACAACTTCTGGAGGCAAGTTGTTCCACTGATTAATTGTTCTAACTGGCAGGAAATTCCTCCTTAGTTCTAAGTTGCTTCTTTCTTTGATTAGCTTCCACCCATTGTTTCTTGTCTTGCCCTCAGGTGCTTTGGAGAATAGCTTGACTCCCTCTTCTTTGGGGCAGCCCTGATATTTTGGAACACTGCTATCATGTCAACCCTAGTCCTTCTTTTCTCTAGGCTGGCCATTCCCAATTCCTGCAACCGTTTTTCATGGGTTTTTGTCTCCAGACCCTTAATTATCTTAGTTGCTAGGTTTTTTGCACTCTTTTGAAAGTCTTCAGTGATGGAACACCCACAACCTCTGAAAGAAAACTAGTCGATTGGTTGATTGCTCTCACTGTTAGGAAATTTCTCCTTAGTTCCAGGTTCCTTCTCTCCTTGGTTAATTTCCAACCATTGTTTCTTGTCTTACTTTTTGGTGCTTTTGAAAATAGTTTGAACCCCTCATCTTTGTAAGAGCCCCTCAAGTATAGGAACACTGTTATCTTATCACCCCTAATTCTTCTTTTCATTAGACTAGACATATTGAACTTCTGTAACCATTCTTCTTATGTCTTAGCCTCCACTTCCCTAATCATTTTGGTTTATCTTCTCTGCACTCTTTCCAGAGTCTCAACATCTTATATACGTAATCCATTTTACATCATATCTCTATTTCCAATTTCAGCCACATTATTCTCTTTCCATACTTTTTTATCTTAAGCTTATTTTCTTCTTAGTACATAAACAACATCACCTTAATTTCTAATCTCTTACAATAACATCAACCCCATCTCTAAATATGTTTCTCAAATTCCCCATCCTACTCTTTAACATTTCATCTTTGTCTCTTAATTTAAATTGTCTTCAAAGTTAAATCAAATTTCGCATTTCATTTGCTGGTCTGTTTTACTGTAAGCAACTTATTTCAATTCTTATATAAAAACATTTAACTTAATTAATTCTCTACAATTAATAATATTAGTATAATTCCCTTAAATCTACTAATATATACTTTATTTTCCTTCCTCCTTTTTACTAACCTTCCCCTCTTTAACCATTTTCTCTTGGTCTCAAAGATTTCACTTCTTGCTAGTTTTCATCTTCAATTCTTATGTAAAAAACATTTAACTTAATTAACTATCCACCATTAATAACATTAATATAGTTCTCTTCAATCTACTAATATATACCTTATTACCCTTCCTCCTTTCTACTAACCTCCCCCTCTTTAACCATTTTCTCTTGGTCTCTGAAAGATTCCTCCTCTTGTTCATTTTCTCCTTTTATCCCATTCTCTTAACTTGTTCTTTTTTATATGTATTTTATCTTTTTTCTGAGTCACATATGGTCTTACTAAGGTTTTGTAAAGCAGTATTAGAACTGATTTGAATCTGTCTACAGCTGACAGGGGTTCTGTTACCTTATTTTTGCACAGCTTAATTTTCATTCCTACTCTGTCTTTATGGTTCTGTTTTTGGTAAGCTGAGTAGTGTATAGTGCCTGTCAGGTTTCACTATTATATCATTTTGTGTAAGGAAGATGCAATAAATGAATTAAGGAGTTTCTCTTTCTCCCTGTGCTTGTTACCTCCTTGCCATCTTCTCCTTTAGTGGACCAATTGTTTCTTTGACCTTTTTCTTGTTTTCTATGTGATGAAATAAACTTTTTAAAAATCATTTTTGACATTTGTTGCAAGTTGTACTTTGTTCAAAGCATTAGTTTTCCTAACTTCGTGAACCTTCTTTGGAGGTTCAAGCTATTTCTGATATTTTGCCTTAATTATGTCTCCCTCTTTCCATTTTTTGTACTTGTCTTTTTCCCCTTCAGTTAGTTTGAGAGTTCTTTGGGCAACCATGCTAGATTTGTCTTGGTTTTCTTTTTTAGTGGTATTGAATTAGATTGGGCATTTATAACCGTATTTTTCAGAGTTTCCCAGGCTTCTTGAGTTGATTTGCCCTTTAAGGTTTTCATACATGGGATCCTTCCCAAGCTCTCTCTGAGTTTGTTAAAATCAGCTCTTTAAAAGTCTAAAACATCGATGTGGTTATGTTGTGTTTGGTGGCCTATAGTATATGCCTATGGCAATGTCATTCTTTTTTCCTTTTATGTTGACCCATAAGCATTCTAGAAGGATTTCTTCCTTGGTTGTGATGAATCAGAGGAAGAGATCTCTAAGATATAATGCATTTCCACCTCTCCTTTTGTTAGGTCTGATTCTTTTGAATAGTTTGTATCCTTCCATCACTACATTCCAGTCATGAGTTTCATCCCACCAAGTACACCTCATGTACTAGTATTTCAAGTTCACCCTGTCTGTCTGTCTGTCTGTCTGTCTGTCTGTCTTTCTTTCTTCCTTCCTTTCTTTTTTTCTTTCTTTCTTTCTTTCTTTCTTTCTTTCTTTCTTTCTTTCTTTCTTTCTTTCTTTCTTTCTTTCTTTCTTTCTTTCTTTCTTTCTTCTCTTTACTCCCTACATCCTCATATGATTGGATATCTAGTTGTTTTTGCTTGGAATTAAGTTATTAAGGTCATGATCACTCTACTCCCCACTCAATTTTAGCCTAAACCACTTGTGATAAAATGAACCACTCGTTTTCCAAATATATTCTTTCCTGTTCTTGTAAAGTGCAGTCCATCCCTCACCAGGAGACTTTCATGTAGGTAATGCAGAACATGGTATCCGAAACCAGAGTTCTCTCGATGACACCAATTTTAAGTTTTTAATCATTTCTAAAATCCTTAGCTCCCTCATTGGATGTTGGCCTTTTGTTGGAAATATAGATGAAAACACCACCTGTGTTCCTAATTCTTTAACTTGTTTCTCTAGCTTATTATTGTTTTTAAATTCTTTGTTGTATTATTGGTGCCCCGCATGTAGAAGAAGGAGAAGAAATGTGTAGAAATCCATGGGGTTGATTATTTCATCAAGTTCTCAGTGGTATCTTTGCTTTTTGCTCCAGGGAGACAACATACCTGCCTAGATTGATTGTTCAGTCTGTACATAATAGTTTCTAGTTTCTTCTCTTCCCTAAGAATTTTCAGGGAAAAGTAACTGTTGAATTACTGATTAAATACCAGTATGGTATTATATCACTGCATCTCAAACAATATTAAAGCAGAACTATTTTTAGCCCCACTTGAATTGTTGCGATTGTTGTGTAGTTTTTAATCTGTTTCTTGTATCTTGTTTTTGTCTTGTTCGTTTTTTGTATTTCCCCCTTCCCCATTTGTTTGTTAGCCACCCTGAGTCCCTAGGGAATAGGGTGGCATGCAAGTATAATAAACAACAAACAACAAAACAACAGTAATACAGATTAAGTATAGTGTTTGATTCAATAGGTGTAGAAGGGGGAAGGAGAAATAAAACAAACCAATTGTACCTACGATTCATGGATGTATGATCTTTCCAAAAGTTTTCAGAAGTATTCAAAGGTTGTGTGACTTTTATGGAGTGGCCATTCATAGAGGGATCCAGAGCAAGAGGACAACTTTGCCAGATACTTCAGCAGGTCAACTGAAGTCCTAGTAGACATATTTGCAGAACCACCTCCATTTCCTTCATGTTGTAGCTTGAATCCAGTTATAGAAAGACACTTGAATGAATTCATTGTAACCCTGATTTATGTTAGTGTGGACCATAAATGTGCATGCTGTGTGATCCCATCCCAGGTGTTTTGTTTGCCATTTGTGGCACATTTGTGGCTTGTTGTGTGAAACCAGCCTTGGTCAACTTTAGCACACAGAACCGAACTCTATTTATTTATATTTGTTTATCAAACATGTACAAAATAGCAGGTATAAATATAAACATGGAAAATGAACGAAAATAATAATAATACAAATACATGTGGTCTAAACTTTATGAAATTGTAGGGATTTTTTCTGCATCAAAGCATAAAGAATGGACCTCTATGACCACTGAAATCATAAATCAAGGAAGGTACTGTGAGGAAAACAAATTCTTAGAGGTGTGGAAATTATTAGCAAATTCTGAAGGTTTCTTTTCATTCAGCTTCTTCCCTATTTGAGGAATATCCAGTTCAACAACACTGTTGGAGATGAAATCTCCTTCTCAGAAAATGGACTGGGATCTTCTCGTTATGATCTTCTCAACTGGGTTCTCTTCCCCAATGAATCCTTTTTCCCTGTGAAAGTTGGACGAATAGATACTGGGGCTCCTGCAGGACAAGGTTTCACCATTAACTCTGATGCAATTGTCTGGGCAAAAAAGGTGAGCTAGAAGGTGAAATAAATCCACAAAAGAATCAGGGGATTCAAAACATCTCCTTTTGTTGGAGAACGGGTACGGAAACAAAAATTTGTCAACCATTTGATGGAAAAGCTGTTTTGCCTGTAATATATTTGAGGACTGATTTGTGACTGATCAAAAAGGGTTGATATAAGGAAGAAATTCTGCTTGAAACCCAGGATGCAGATTGAGTAGCCAAGAATGATTTACATGGACCATTCCCATTGAGTTAGATCTCCATCACTGTTGCCTTCAAAAAAAGCTATAGCTCAATTCAGTTCAGTTGTTCAGTTCAGTTGAGTTTATTTATAGGCCGCCCTTTTCCCTGAGGGGACTCAGGGCGGCTAACAACTTGTATGGAAGGGGAAGACATACAATAACATAGAAACACAATATATAATTAAAACCAAGCAACATTCATACAACATTCGGGTGGGGGCGGACTATGGTCTTACCCCCAGGCCTGACGGGATAGCCAGATCTTGAGGGCTGTGCGGAAGGTCTGAAGGGTGGTGAGGGTACGAATCTCCACGGGGAGATCGTTCCAGAGGGTCGGAGCTGCTACTGAAAAGGCTCTCCTCCGCGTAGTTGCCAGCCGGCACTGGCTGGCAGATGGCACTCGGAGGAGGCCTAATCTATGCGATCTTATGGGTCGAGAGGAGGTGATTGGCAGGAGGCGGTCTCCCAAGTACGCAGATCCACTACCATGAAGGGCTTTGTAGGTAGTAAGAAGCACCTTGAAGCCACACGGAGATCAACAGGTAGCCAGTGCAGCTCGCGGAGGATAGGTGTTATGTGGGCGAACCGAGGTGCACCCACAATCACTCACGCGGCCGCATTCTGGACTAGCTGAAGCCGCCGGATGCTCTTCAAGGGCAGCCCCATGTAGAGCACATTGCAGTATTCCAGCCTAGAGGTCACGAGGGCGCGAGTGACTGTTGTGAGAGCCTCCCGGTTCAGGTAGGGTCGCAACTGGCGCACCAGGCGAACCTGGGCAAATGCTCCCCTGGTCACAGCCGACAGGTGGTGATCAAAGGTCAGCTGTGGATCCAGGAGGACTCCCAAGTTGCGAACCCTGTCTGAGGGGTGTAAAATTTGACCCCCCAGCCTGAGTGGTGGAACACTAGCCAAATTTTTGGGAGGGAAACACAACAGCCACTCGGTCTTTTCTGGGTTGAGTACAAGCTTGTTAGCCCTCATCCAGTCCCTAACAGCTTCAAGTCCCTGGTTCATCACGTCCACCGCTTCATTGAGTTGGCACGGGGCGGACAGATACAGCTGCGTATCGTCCGCATATTGGTGGTATCTTATCCCGTGCCTCCGAATGATCTCGCCCAGCGGTTTCATGTAGATGTTGAATAGTACGGGGGACAGGACCGACCCCTGCGGCACCCCATATGTTAGGGGCCTCATGGTCGATCTCTGTCCCCCGACCAACACCGACTGCGACCTGTCCGAGAGGTAGGAGGAGAACCACTGCAAAACAGTGCCTCCCACCTCCACCTCCCGCAGTCATCGCAGCAGGATACCATGGTCGATGGTATCGAAAGCCACCGAGAGGTCAAGGAGAACCAAGATGGAGGGGTGGCCTCCATCCCTGGCTCTCTAGAGATCATCGGTCAATGCGACCAAAGCGGTTTCTGTGCTGTAACCAGGTCTGAAGCTGGACTGGAAGGGGTCCAGGTAGTCGGCTTCCTCCAAGGACCGCTGGAGCTGGTAGGCCACCACCTTCTCAACAACCTTCCCAATAAAGGGGAAGTTGGAGACTGGACGATAGTTGTTAAGTACAGCTGGATCCAAAGATGGTTTCTTCAGGAGGGGTCTCACCACCGCCGTTTTAAGTGCAGCAGGGAAGTGCCCCTCCCGAAGCGAGGTGGTAATAACCGCTTGGATCCAGCCCCGTGTCACCTCCCTGCTGTTAGCAACCAGCCAGGAGGGACACGGGTCCAGTACACAGGTGGAGGCACTCACAGCCCTCATGGCCTTGTCCACGTCCCCGGGGTTAACATCCTGAAACTCAAGCCAGCGATGGTCTACCAAATCGTCCTCTCGTGTCTCGGCTGGCTCTGCAAAGGTGGAGTCCAAATCCGACCGAAACCGAGCAACTTTGTCCGCCAAGAACTGGGCATAGTCTTCAGCCCTACCCTGCAAGGGGTCCCCCGTATCCCTCTTATTTAAGAGGGAACGGGTTATCCTAAACAGGGCGGTTGGACGGGACTCGGCGGACGCAACCAAGGTGGCAATATAAGATCTCTTTGCTGCCCTAACTGCCCTGATGTAATCCTTGGTGCAGGTTGTTAAGAGTGCTCGGTTCAATTCGGATTTATCGGACCTCCACTGGTGCTCTAGGCGTCTCCTCCGGCGCTTCCTCTCCCGGAGCTCCTCGGTGAACCAAGGAGGCCTCCGGGATCCGCCGCCTCGGAGGGGCCGTAGTGGCGCAATCCGGTCGAGGGTCTCCGATGCTGCCGAATGCCAGGCAGCAACCAGAGTCTCTACCGGACTGTGGGCGAGAGTATCAGGAATAACCCCAAGCTCCGTCTGGAACCTCAAAGGGTCCATAAGTTGCCTGGGGCGGAACCACTTGGTCGGTTCCTCCTCCCTACAGTGGGGGTTTGGTCTTCGGAAGTCAAGCCTCAGTAGGCAGTGGTCTGACCACGACAGGGGTATGATCTCATTACCCCTCAGACCAAGATCACAAATCCACTGCTCCGAAAGAAATACGAGGTCAAGCGTGTGACCCGCAGAGTGAGTTGGGCCCCGAATTATCTGGGTCAAGCCCATGGCTGTCATGGAGGCCATGAACTCCTGCGCCCCATCAGAGTGTTCACCGAGCGTAGGCAAATTGAAATCCCCCAGGACCATAAGCCTGGGGAACTCAATTGCCAGCTCGGCTACCGATTCGAGGAGCGAGGGGAGGACTGCTGCAACGCTGTTGGGAGGCAGGTACGTTAGCAGCAGACCCACTTGACCCTTGAGGTCCAGCTTCACCAGTAGGGACTCACACCCGACAAGCTCCGGAGCAGGGATCCTACGAGGTACTAAAGACTCCCGAATAACAATAGCCACACCCCCACCCCTTCTCTGAGCTCTCGGCTGATGAAGCACCTGAAATCCTTCTGGGCACATCTCTACGAGGGGGACTCCTCCCTCCGGGCCCAGCCAGGTTTCAGTAATACATGCCAGGTCTGCCCCCTCGTCTAAAATTAAGTCCCGGACGAGGGGAGCCTTGTGAACAACAGACCTGGCATTTAGCGACAACAGCCGGAGACCAGGGTCCTGACTACTCGCGCCATCTGGCCTCGGAGTGGGACTCATAGGGCCGGAAGGAGGGATCTCTGTGACGTAGCGAACCCTCCTTCCCCGGTAATGGCCAGCCCTAAAGTCCCCGCCATATCTGCCCCTCCCCGTTACGACCGTAATGCTCCGGCCCACTCCCGTGTCCGTGGTCCCCCCAACCACTCCTATAGCTCCCGCATTCCCTGACAGGCCCTCCGAATCAGACACACTCATTCGTTCACTCAGACAGTCCCCACGTGATAATTAAAAACACATAAATACAACAATATAGGGTAGTAAAAAGTGGGAGCATTCACTCAATCACATGCAATCTCATACACTCATCATACCAATTAAAATTAAAAATTTAAAAATTAAAAAAAAATTAAAAAATTGTGCAATGTGCAAAGAACGCATAAGGCTTATGTAAAGGTCTTAATAATCTTAACCTTCTCTTCTGTAAGTCTGATAAAAGTTCTAGTAAGAGTTCAATGAGTTCAATGAGGGGGTGCAGTCCAGAGAGGCCAAGAGTCCTGGTATTGTGGTTAGATAAGGGCCTGTTGTTTAAAGGTCCAGCTGGAGAAGGTAATGATGGCAACAGTTGGGGCTGGAAAAGCCAGTCCAAATGCCCCAGGCATATAGTTGAGGAGAGACAGATAGTCAGAGCCCAGAATAACAAGAGACCAATGTTGCTTGAAAAGCCCGCAGAAGATGGTATACAGGGGTTGTCTTGTATTCCCCCTCTCCTATAAGTCTGGGGGGGACCAAAAGCCCGGGGGGGCTGAGGAGTGGCAGGAGGCCCCCCTGTTCGCTGTAAATGCCCCCACTCGTCCAGCCCAGGATAACGAAAGGCCAGCGTTGATGGAAAAGGCAGCATTGGGGGAAAAGGCAGCATTGGAGGAAAAGGCAGCATTAATAAAAATAGCAGTGTTAATGGCTATATTGATGGAGGAGCAGTGTTGGTAGAAGAGATAGTGTTGGTGAAAAGAGCAGCGTTGCTGGAGAAGGTAGCATTGATGGAAGAACTGAGCCAGATGCGAAAGGGGAGGGGTATCCAGAAAAGGCTTCACAACCCTACTTTTGCATGCCAAGTCCTAGTTCCAATCTCCAGAATCCATTGGTGGTTAAGTGGCACTAGCCTTAAACCCCCGGGAGCTTTTCTTGGTTTGTGCTACACTTGGATTAAACTTTACCCTTTGAAGATATTCTAAAGATGGAAAGAGAAATATAAAGAAATGAAAAAGTGAAGCATTAATGAAGACATCTACAGTATTTCTTTTTTTTATTTTTTAGAAGGTGCCCTTTGCCAGGTGTGGCATGAAAAGGTGCCAAGCAGGAGAGAGGAAGAGAGTTCCAGAGGGCGAGCAGGTTTGCTGCTACCAATGTGCCCCTTGCCCAGAGGGGACCATTTCTAATCAGACAGGTAGAACAAACTTTCTATGTAGATCTACCAAGATCAAGGAAGCCATTCAGTAGAAACAAACATCAATTTTATTGTCATTTTTTGTAGATTAACATTCTTCATTCTCAGCAGAACCTCTGGGTTGGTTCCTCCCCCCTTCTGGCCACCTTTCCTGTTCATCAGCAATTTAATGCAGGATAGCTTCAGGGCACAATTCATGAGTTCTCTATTAGAATTTCTCATCCTACTCTTACATCTAACTACATACAGGAAAATCAGATACCAAACTTTTCATGAAGTAGTTGGATGTGAGGTTAAACCTTTGATTTTCATTATTTAGGGAGTGTTTTCTTCTTTCAGTGCTATCAGTCACCCAGGAGCTAGACAGACCTGTTGGGGAAGAGAGACATCCATCCAACTCTGCCCTTTCCTGCAAAAAATAAATATATATTTGAATTGATGTAAAGTAAAGAACTTGATCCTAAAAGATGTCTCAAACTAACCTCTCCCCAGGATAATCAATATTGAAGGATGATTTGTCCTATTTGATACACCATCAAATACAAACTGACTCTTGATTTCAGATGCAGCTTCCTGTGATCCCTGCCCAGAAGACCAATATCCCAACATGGACAAAGACCACTGCATTGCCAAGAAGAACCACTTCCTTGCCTACCAAGAGCCTCTGGGATATGCTTTAGCTTTGCTCACACTTTCTCTCTCCGTAGTCACATTGGGAGTCCTGGCAATTTTCCTTAAACACCGTGACACACCAATAGTCAAGGCAAATAATCGAGATCTGACATACATCCTCCTAGTCTCCCTCCTGTTCTGCTTCCTTTGCTCCTTCCTCTTCATTGGTCGACCCAGGAAGCTTACCTGTCTCTTCCGACAAACCACTTTTGCCATTATCTTTGCCCTTGCAGTTTCCTCTGTCTTGGCAAAAACAGTCACAGTGGTTCTGGCCTTCATGGCCACCAAGCCAGGGAACAAGGCAAGGAAATTCTTAGGAAAGCCATTGACCAACTCCATTGTCTTAGGCTGTCCACTGGTCCAAGCAGTTCTTTGTGCCACTTGGCTGGCAACCTCTCCCCCATTTCCCAGCTTAGATTTCCATTCCTTGATAGGAGAAACCATCTTGGAATGTAATGAAGGCTCAGGTTCAATGTTTTACACTGTTCTGGCCTACCTGGGTTTTCTGGCTCTTGTGAGTTTCACAGTGGCCTTTCTGGCCAGGAAATTGCCTAACAGCTTTAATGAAGCCAAGTTCATTACTTTTAGCATGCTGGTCTTTTGCAGTGTTTGGATCTCATTCCTCCCCACATATCTGAGCACCAAAGGGAAGTCCATGGTAGCTGTGGAGATCTTCTCCATCTTGGCCTCTGGGGCTGGTCTCTTGGCTTGCATCTTTGCCCCCAAATGCTACATTATCCTACTGAGGCCCCATCTGAATTGTAGAGAGACTATAATGAGGCACAAGAATCTCTGATTTGTCCTGAGATTGGGAAATTTTACTTGGATTGGTGCATTTGGCCAGTTGTCCCTCGTAAGGTCCCAATGATCATCTGAGTAATATATATTGATATCAAATATGTGGATATTTACAAATTAAACAATTTTTTAAGCCACCCAACTCACACACAGGTGACTCTGGGCAGCTGAAACCATATTTTTTATAAATCCATCATATAATAAATCCATGATATTAAAATATGTAACCCACCAATTTATAGCAGGGAAGTTTCCCCCTTTAATCACAGTCTCTAAAATCTGCAGGATTGTGTTGAGGAGCAGGAGTGGAAGACTTTTATTTTACAAAAGGACAGGTTGCTAATTTAAAAAAGAGTTAGTGCAGAAATTAAATCTGCACTAAAAATAGTATAGTTTATATTAAAACTATTTAAATAGAAAACACTATTTCCTATAACCCCTTAATTTACCCTATATACTGTATTTTTCAGAGTATAAGATGCTCAAAAAAGAGGCTGAAAATCTGGGTACATCTTATACACCGAATACAGCACTTTTTGTCTCCCGAAACCCCACCCCCCTCACCAAAATGGCTGTGCATAGCCTTATCGAGGCTTTCAGAGAGCTTCTGGGGGCTGGGAAGGGTAGAAATGAGCAAAACATGGGCCATTTTTGCCCCCCCCCCCAGTTCCCAGCAGCATTCTATAAGCCTCCATTAAGCTATGCATGCAATTTTTTGACAAAAAACGGGCCAGTTTTTGCAAAAAAATGGGCTTTTGCTCATTTTAGCCCCCCCCCCCAAGGAGCACTCTGCAAGCCCCCCCCCCCCCCAAGGCTATTTATGCCTCTCTTTTTTTGAAGAAAAATAGGCCATTTTGGGGAGGTTTGCAGAGTGCAAAAACTTTTTTTTCCCTTTTGGAAAGCTCTTCAACTGACTGATGAGAATTACATTGATCAAGTGCTGTGCCAGCAGAAACAAAGTCTTAGGTGCTGCAGATTATCAGCAATTTCCTTCTCCAGCACATGGATATATACACCTGAAAACATCTACCTACCTACCTACTCTCTCTCTCCCTACCTACCTGCTGTATTTCTCTCTCTCTCTCTCTCTCTCTCTCTCTCTCTCCCTCTACCTACCTACCTACCTACCTACCTACTTTCTCTCTGTGTCCCTACCTATCTACTGTATTTCTATCTCTTTCTATTTCTCTCTCTCTATCCCTCTACCTACCTACCTACCTACCTACCTACACACACAAACACACACTCTCTCTCTCTCTCCCTACTGTATTTCTCTCTCTTTCTCTCCTTCTCTATCCCTCTAGCTACCTACCTACTTTTTAAAAATTTGCCTCTTCAAAACCTTGGTGCATCTTATACTCCAGGGCCTCTTATACTCCAAAAATACGGTACTTTTAAAGTACAATTTTGCTATATTTTCACATCTTTATATTCTACATCTCAATAAATTTAATTATTGTTGACTTCTATGTTTCTGCTGTCTTAATTCTAGTTCATCACGGTCACTCTCTAAGAAGCTATCCTTCTTTTTTACGGAGTTCAGTCTGCCTTTATATATTTTTTAATTTCTGTTTTTCTTTCTGCTCTGTCTTTAATTTCTCTTCTGTTTGCTCCTTGAGGGCCTTCTTCACTCTTCTCTTCTGGCTCTCAGCTCCATCTGAGAAAGCATCTGGAACAACATTTCCCTCAGTTTGGTTCTGAAGGGAAAAAAAACCAGTTACTTTCTTTCCCTGCTTAACTCAGTTGCTGCTTTCATCCCTGTTGCCTCTTCTGATCAGGGCAATCTATCTTTTTTTAAAATATATTTTTATTCTTTTTTAAACAAAACAACACATACAAAGCAAAGCAAGAGCAGAACAAAAAACAACTTTCCTCCATTTCATCAAGCATGTCATTTGGTTACAGGTTTTTGTGCACCAATTCTTAAACTCAGGGTTAACATCACTGGTTTACATAAGGTGACCAGATTTTCAGATTGGTAAAGAGGGACACCTTTGACCGAGGGAGGGGGGAGGTGTTGATTAAAAGTTTTATACGGGGCAACAAAAATTTTCATACAACGCAAAAATAGTATTGTAATGGTTTTTTTTATTTCAACATAACTACAATTTACAAATATAAATTGTAACTGTTGCCATACATCCAAATTTTGATCACATGACCATGAGGATGCTGCAATGGTCGCTAAGTGTGAAAATGGTCGCTAAGTGTGAAAAATGGTAATCAGTCACTTTTTTCAATGCCATTGTAACTTTGGTCACTAAGCCTATTATACCACCTTTCTTGCCACAGTTCTTAAGTGAATAACTGCAGCTGATAAGTTAGTAACATAAGTGAATCTGGTTTCCCCATTTGACTTTGTCAAAAGGTCACCCAAGGCGATTACATGACCCCAGGACACTGAAACCATCATAAATACGAATCTGTTGCCAAACATCAAAATTTTGATCACGTGACCATGAGGATGCTGCAATGATCGCTAAGTGTAAAAATGGTCACTAAGTTTGAAAAATGGTCATCAGTCACTTTTTTCAATGCCATTGTAACTTTGGTCACTATACCACATTTCTTGCCACAGTTCTTAAGTGAATCTTAAGTGAAGATGTTATATCTTAAGTGAATCTTAAATCTTAAGTGAAGATGTTATACAGTAGAACCTCTGGTCACTAATGCTTCTGACCAAAATATTCACATCCCCCCCCGCTGCTGATTTCCCCTTCTGCACCATTTTTTTTGTAAGCGCCAAATTTCCAAAATTAGGTTTGATTCATGACCAAATCAGTTTGCGACCAATGTTATGGAACAAATTATGGTTGTGACCAGAGGTTCTACTGTATTCATGCCTTTACATACTCTATATCACCTCAAAATGTTGCACAGCCTTCATAAGTTTCTAATACAGATAAAATTAAATACAACATCAAAACCATAAAAAAGGAAAATTAACCTGGCTGGAAAATCCTATGCCTGTCTTGCTATTATTACTGACACACTTGCTGCAGTATTTGATGGCTAAAAGAAAAAAAAATATTGTTAAAGTGTGTATTATGTTCACTCCCATGTCTTGTCTGCTGTGTTGATTTTGAATTCATTAAAAGAGTTTATTTTACATCAAATCCCTCTTATATTATTCTCCTATGTTCAATAAACCCTAAGAGACAGCATACTATACATGAAATTCCTGTAACTGTATATTTAGTAAATTGTGGAGCTGAGTTTATCCAATTAACTCAGTTTTTGGACTTGAGTAATCACATACAATAAAGGAAATAAAACTATTTAGAATGAAGTGTAGTTGGCTATTTGTGATTAAGGGTGTCATGCAGAAACAATTATAGTTTTGATCAGGAAAATACCCTAAAAAAAAACTTTTGTTCTTTCAGGGTTTTTTTTTTAATGATTTTTCCATGGCACATCATAGTGTTACACATATTGTTTTGAATAAAAAAACAGCAGCTGCACATTTTTAAAAACCTACATTATTTTAAAATGCATTAAAAAATAAAAGAAAAAAACCCAGCACACTTACCAGCAGGCAGAAACTCCAAGTCAATATTTTTCAAAGAAACTGATAGATTACTCCAACATTTCTTCTGACTTTCTGTAAGCTGGCTGTAAGCTAATTGACTACAAGTTGCCACCATTTTGGAGCAGTCCTCCAACCTCCCTGCCCCTCCCCTCTGGAAAATCCAGGAAGTAACACTGGCGACCTCTCTAGCCATTTCCTGCAGCTCTATGGTACTAGATCATTTTTTTCTTATAAAATTTTTGAGTATTTGAGTATTTATTAATACTTATAGGCCGCCCTTTTCCCTGAGGGGACTCAGGGTGGCTTACATAAAATGAAGGGAGAGGGTATACAGACAATAGACACAAACAATACATAGAAGTAAAATAGTAAGCAACATTCATTCATCATTCGGGTGGGGGCAATTATCTTTGTCCCCAGGCCTGACGGGCTAGCCAGGTCTTAAGGGCTGTGCGGAAGGTCTGGACGGTGGTGAGGGTACGAATCTCCACGGGGAGATCGTTCCAAAGGGTCGGAGCTACTACTGAAAAGGCTCTCCTCCGTGTAGTTGCCAGTCGGCACTGACTGGCAGATGGAACTCAGAGGAGGCCTAATCTATGTGATCTAATTGGTCGCAGGGAGGTAATTGGCAGGAGGCGGTCTCTCAAGTACGCAGACCCACTACCATGAAGGGCTTTATGAGTGACAAGTAGCACCTTGAAGCGCACCCTGAGATGAACAGGTAGCCAGCGCAGCTCGCGGAGGATAGGTGTTATGTGGGTGAACCGAGGTGCACCCACGATCACTCGCACGGCTGCGTTCTGGACTAGCTGAAGTCGCCGGATGCTCTTCAAGAGCAGCCCCATGTAGAGCACATTGCAGTATTCCAGCCTAGAGGTCACAAGGGCCCGAGTGACTGTTGTGAGAGCCTCCCGGTTCAGGTAGGGTCGCAACTGGCGCACCAGGCGAACCTGGGCAAATGCCCCCCTGGTCACAGCCGTCAGATGATGGTCAAAAGTCAGCTGTGGATCCAGGAGGACTCCCAAGTTGCGAACCCGCTCTGAGGGGTATAAAATTTGACCCCCCAGCCTGAGCGATGGAACACTGATCGAATTATTGGGAGGAAAACACAACAGCCACTCGGTCTTCTCCGGGTTGAGTACAAGCTTGTTAGCCCTCATCTAGTCCATAACGGCCTCAAGACCCCGGTTCATCACGTCCACCGCTTCATTGAGTTGGCACGGGGCGGACAGATACAACTGAGTATCGTCCGCATATTGATGGTATCTTATCCCGTGCCTCCGAATGAGAAATGAGATAAACGCGGCGCGGGGGGTGGGGGGAGGTCAGTTTTGTTGTTTTAACATTTTAATATCTTCAATGAAAGTACTGAGACAGAGAGAGAGAGAGGGATTAGACAGGGTGTCTTTTGTCTTGCCCCGGTTAGGATTTCTTAAGCAAATCTACTGGGCTTTCAACATGAAGCCAGAAAATCGGGACTTTTTTAAAAGGCGGAGGGACATGGGAAAAATTGTTATAAAGCGTGCTTGTCATGCTGAAATCGGTACGTCTGGTCACCCTAGGTTTACATTAAACATAACTGAGTATTTCACTGTCATTGGGCATTATGTATTCAAATTACCATTAATATTCTTTCATTTGTAACAATCCTTATTTCCTTAAATTCATGATTATCTATCAAATAACAATATGTCTTTTAAGTATTATATTGTCACCTATCTCTAAGAAGAAAGAGCGAAGAATAGAACAAAGGATTCCCATTAATTTAAAATATACATTCATATTTTTAATAGACCATAATGTCACCAATCATCCCATTATTAATTATTAATCCATATAGTGGTTAAGTATTTCAATTCATGTATATATCAATTGTTCATTACATCAACATTAATCCATTTAATAGACAAACATCTTTCTGATATAAAATAGTCACTGGATACAATTATACCAAGGTATTCAAATCATTCCATTCTTATACATTAAAATCATTATTGTACTTTATATATCATGTGAATAGTACTATATATCATAGCAAGAAAAGAAAAAAACAAAATATTACAACATAAGTAAACAATTTCATTCCCAGGTTTTTTTATCTAGCCATTGGTAAAACAAGTCCCATACTTTACAATATTGCTCATCCTCTTGTTCTCTAATTTCAAATGTAAGCTTACTCATTTCGGCACATTCCATTATTTTCCGAATAGTTTCCTCCTGTGATGGTACTTTCTCATTTTTCCAATTTTTGGCAAATACAATTCTAGCAGCTGTTAAAACATTCACAATCAGATATTTCAAATCCTTGTTGTATGTGTCTGGTATTATTCCCAATAGAAAGAGTTCCGGTTTTAAATCTATATGTTTATGTATCATTTTCTCCAACCACATGTGGATTTTAGTCCAATATTTTTTGCTTCAGTACAGGTACACCACATGTGGTAGTATGGCCCGGCGTCTGATGACATTTCCAACATTTTTCAGATTTATTCTTGGACATTCTTGCAATTCTCGATGGGGATAAATGCCACCTGTAAAACATCTTATACAAGTTCTCTTTATATGCAATTGACACTGTCATTTTATAGTTTTGAGTCCACAGTTTTTGCCATTTCTCTAGTTCAATCCTGTGCCCAAAGTTTTCCCCCACAAGCTAACATAGTTTCTTTGACTTCTTCCTCATAGTGTCACCTCTAGTAAGTAGCCATAGAGTTTTTTAATTACCTTTTCATCAATACCTGTTAAGATTTTATCTCATTCAGTCATTTTATCATAAAACCCTCCTTTTTTTATCTTCATTATACCTAGAATGTATTTGCACATATGAATTCCAATTAACTTCAATACCTTCTTGTTTCAAGTCTTGTATGGATTTGAGTTCACCCTCTGTATTTAGTAGTTCAACATACCTAACTGTTTGTTCCTTCTTGTATGTTATTGAATATGAAAAAGCTTCAATGGTTGATATCCAGACTGGGTTTTTTAAATAGTGCAGCCTCTTAACCTTCTCCCAGTTTAATAACAGAGCCTCTCTTATATGGTGCCACCTAAAATAACCATGCGCTTTAGTTCCCTTATACCATAAAAAAGCATGCCACCCCAACAGCAAGTCGTGACCCTCTAGATTCAAAAGCCTACCATTTCTTAACATTAGCCATTCCTTAATCCATGTTAGACTATCTGCCTGGTAGTATAGTTCCCAATCAGGTAGTCCGAACCCTCCTCTTGATTTAGCGTCCTGCAACACTTTGCGTTTTATTCTTGCTTTGTAGTGAAAGAAACTCCTGACTTTGCTGGGTTTTGTGTGTTGTGGTGAGCCAGGAATCAAACCAACACAATCCTTGTTGCAAGATTAGATCTGAGATCTATTGAGGGCCAAGGTTGGAAAAACATTTCCCCTGGGAATAAACTTCAGCGTGGTTCCCCCAGGTCGTGGGAAGTGGTGAGTTTGAGAATAACACGTTTATTTAATCACCATTTTTGATGCAGGATAACCCCACTGATTGCGCTGCCCACTCAATTTTGCAATAGCCCAGGCCATTAAAAAATAGGAAACTGTGGCCCAAGACCAGCCACGTAAACATTTGTTTTTTTATTGGCTTCCCATCCTGTGCCATCTAGCATCTTTCGGTGGCTTATGCAGGAGGAATTCTAGTTGTGTCTTAGGCAGAAAGATACCTGGTTGCCTTTGGGCCATTCACTAGGCGAATGGGTTGTGGCCCACCAGCAGAGCTGGCAGCAGATTTGGACAGTGAGGAGGTTGGGGAGTAACCTGGGTCAGTCCTGGAGTCTGGGGAAGGCCCTGACCAGGGCTCTGTGTCAGAGGCAGAGAGGGGCGCAGAGCCGTATGCCAGCTATCAGCTGCCTTCAGAGTCAGACATCCATGAGGCAGAAGAACAGCTGGAGCCTGTTCCCAGTGTGCAGAGTTGCCAGACAAAGGGAACAGCTAAGGAACAAGGGCCAACTTGGGAGTAAAGGTACAGGTGGACGATGAATGGCCCCTCCCAGAGGAAATTAAAGAGGAGCAAAAGGGGAGTGGAGCTTGCAGAAGATGATTAGTTTGCTTAATTGGTTCATGACTCTCTAAGACTCCTTGCCAAGTTCGGCCTGGCAGCTCTCCAAGCCAGAGAAGGTCTGTGACTGTAAATCCTTCCTCGAAAGATTTTGCTGGATGTGAAGGAGCAGAATTCATAGCAAATTAATAAATGGGGTTTTTGTTGGGACAAAGAATTTGCTTCAGGCTCTCGGGAAGCCTCAGTCAGAACAGACGGTGAGTTCTAGTCCTACTTTAGGCATGAAAGCCATCTGGGTCAAGTTGGGCCAATTACCAGGAGACGGTGAGTTCTAGTCCTGCCTTGGGCGTGAAAGCCAGCTAGGTGACTTTGAAGCAGCCCCTCTGTGTCTGTCTGGGGAATTCCTGGAGTTGAAGTCTACACAACACCCAGTGGCCAAGATTAAAAAACTTTGGGGAAAAAAGATCTCTGTGGGGCGTTTCTTTTGTGAGCTTCTCTTTCCCTGCAAATGATGAAACAGAAGCTCACGAAAGAAAAAGATCTGACCTCTTGCCCCACTGCCGGTGTTGGGATACACCCCCCCCTGTCCAGCCAGTCTTTGGGTCTCTGCTGCATATGTGTGCATGCGCGCATGCACGTCTGCACATCTGCACACACCTTTCAGTTTGGACATGCACACACACAGTTTGGGTACTTGGTGCCTAAAAGGTTCACTGTCCCTGTTCTCCCTGGAAGTTGTGTTTGTGTCGGGCGATTTCCTCCATCATATTTTTTGTGTACGCGTGTTTCCCAGTTCCCACAGGCTGAACTGCTGTGGCCTCTCCCCTTCTGCCTGCAAAGCCCTGGCACCCGTCGCGATGACTAACGCAAGGCTGAGCAGTCTGGACTTGGGTGAAAACCCCCTGGAGGATTCCGGGGTCTCCTCCTTGTGTGAATGGCTGCTTCAGCCCACCTGCCCACTTCAGAGCCTCAGGTGAGCAGCCTCACTCCCCCCCCCACCTGGGGTGGGTGAGCAAACGGGAAGGTCTCATTCCCTCATCCCACACCACCTCATTGTGTCCCCACCCAGCCCTTTAAATTTAAATCTACCTACTACCTACCTACCTACCTACCTATCTCTCCATCCATCCATCCATCCATCCATCCATCCATCCATCCATCCATCCATCCATCTATCTATTCATCCATCCTCCATCTCCCCCTCTGTCTCTCTGTGTGTGTGTTTGTGTGTATCTACCTACCTACCTATTTATCTATCCATCCAACCATCCATCTCTTATCATCTCTCTCTATCCTTCAGTCCATCTGTTGATCCATCTATTCATCCATCCTCCATCTCTCTCTGTGTGTACTTATCCATCCAACTATCCTTCACTATCATCTCTCTCTCTCTATTCATCAATCCATCTATTCATCCATCCTCCATCTCTATGTATGTGTGTGTATCTATCTATCTATCTATCTATCTATCTATCTATCTATCTATCTATCTATCTATCTATCTATCTATCTATCTATCTATCTATCCATCTCTCCATCCATCCATCTATCCATCCAATATCTATATTGTGTGTTTGTGTTTGTGTGTGTACACACCTATATCTGTAGGTATCTATATATCTCAATCAATCAATCAATCCTCTTAAGGCTGTCAGGAAAAGATTGGGCAACATTTGTCTGGGATAGTAGAAGGACTTGGGCAAAGAGGATTAGGGAGCTGGAGGCTAAAACATATGAAGAACGGTTGCAGGAACTGGGTATGTCTAGTTTAATAGAAAGAAGGACCAGGGGAGACATGATAGCAGTCTTCCAATATCTCAGTGATTGCCACAAAGAAGAGGGAGTCAAGCTAGTCTCCAAGGCACCTGAGGGCAGGAGAAGAAACAATGGGTGGAAACTAATCCAGGAGAGAAGCAACCTGGAACTAAGGAGAAATTTCCTAACAATGAGAACAATTGTGGGACAGAAGTTGCCTCCAGAAGTTGTGAATGCCCCAACACTGGAAGTTTTTAAGATGATGTTGGATAGCCATTTGCCTGAAATGGTATAGGGTTTCCTGCCTAGGCATGGGGTTGGACTAGAAGACCTCCAAGGTCCCTTCCAACTCTGCCATTGTATTATTGTAGAAGGGGATGGAGGATGACTTCCAGGGTCCCTTCCAGCCCTGGGAGTCTATGATTCTATAATCCCGGTGCAAATCCTTCACCCCCCCTCCCCAAATCTCTGTCTCCTACAGGCTGCCCTCCTGCAACCTCACAGCTGCCACCTGTCGGCCCCTTTCCCAAGTCCTGGAATCCAGCTCTTCCCTCCTGGAACTCAACCTGGGGCTCAACTCCCTGGGCGACGGGGGAGCAAAGCTGCTGTGCTGAGGGCTGAAGTCCCCGTCTTCCCCGCTACAGAGACTCATGTAAGTGTCCTGGATCACTTTCCCTCGGTTGCTTCTTGTCCTGCCTTCGGATTCCTTGGACAAGGGGTTGACTCCGATGGCAATCTGGAATTCTGGGAGGGCTGGAACTCCATCCATCATCCCAGGGGTGGGTTTCAAATTTTTTTTTACTGCTGGTTCGGTGGGTGTGGCTAGATGGGGGAGCATGTGACTGAGGTAGGTGTGGCCAACTTGACGTCACTCACACACACTCAGTCATATGACCCCCTCACCAAGCCACATCCACCAAAATGGTGGCACAAAGTTTTGACCGGGAGGAGAGGGCTCCAGCCTTGCCAGAGCTAAGGGAGGCCCCCATTTTTAGGAAACCTGACATTGTGTTGTTTGGACACGTCTGGTGATACCATGAATGAAAAATTGTCAGGGCACAGCAGAGGGGGCCCCTGTGTTCCTTGTTGTCCACCAGCTCGTATCCCAAAGGACCAGCCCACTTTCTGGCCAGATGAATAAAGGATTCACCTCCTGGCTAGATCTGTCTGGAAACATCACGGGGGATTTCCTGATCTCCCAAGCATGATGGGCCCACGGGTGTTCTTGCCTTCCATTGCAGCTTACACTCCTGCGGCCTGACCGCCGGTGCCTGTGGAGACCTGGCCTCCATCTTGGAAACCAGCGATAGCCTCTTGGAGCTGAACCTGGGTGATAACAGCCTGGGAGATGAAGGGGTCAGGCAGCTATGCCAAGGATTGAGACAAAGACAATGCAAGCTTCAGAAGTTAATGTAAGTGTGCAGTTCTCCCAGGGACCCGGGAAAATAGTTCGACCTCCTTGTCTTTGTAGGAGCCCCTCAAATATCGGAATACTGCTATCAATATGAATCATCATCATCATCTTCTTTTTAATGACACCATAATCCCCTGCAGGGTGGAGTCTAGGCAACTGAATGGAACTGTGTGTTTAGTGGCCGGATGCTCTTCCTGTTGCCAATGAGGAGTTTTGTTCAGCAGATATTTTCTCTTTGTGCCCAGAGAGAGAGAAATATCTGCCTCTACCTAGTGTAGAGGCTTCCTGAGACAATAAAAATCACACGCTCAGTCCCCAAAACCCTCTTTTTATTTAGACGGCTGCAAATTATGTTCATTCCCAGACCGTAATGATTCACAGTCTGTGAAGAGTCCTACGGAAGTCTGCCACAGTCTTTTGGGATAATGCTGATAAGCACCCACCTTTATCTCCCTTGAATTGCTGCCAGAGACCTGACTGCCAATCAGTTTTGCAAGGCTAAACGGAGCACAGAGTCAAACAGAGCTTCTCAGAGCTTGAACTGACCAGAACTAACAAACTTGCTTCCTGCAAAGGCTCACGTCCCTTTGCTCCTCTTTTATGTCTTATGGGAGGGGCCAATCATCTCCAAGCCTTACTCTTGAGTCTCCCCTTTTTGTCTTAAGTGCTCTTGCCTTCTGACAGCTCTGTGCATGCACGCAAGTGGGAACAGGCTCCCATTGTTCATCTGCCTCACTGATGCCAGACTCTGGAGGCAGCACAAAACTTCCCCTGTGATTTGGAGAAGAGCCGACCACCAAAACCCTGCAGAGCTGCTGATGAGCAGAGATTTGCAAGCCAATTTGTGTCCTGGAGAGTCTCCCAGTTCTGATGCTTTGATTTGTTTCTCCTCTTTCCAGAATTACAATGAAATTGTTCAACCGAAATACGAAGGGGAAATTACAGGCAGCTTGTGCGAGGCATCCTGGTTTAATTCTGACCTCCTACTATCCTCCAGATTTCCCCCGCTTCCCAGGGACTGAAGAGTAAAGGTGGAGTCCGCCCCTGCTTTCCTTCTGCCCCTGAAGGGTTGGAAGCTTGGTGAGATGGGTGGTCAGTGTGGAAACCTTCAAAGGCCAGTTCAGCTCACCTTTTGCGTTACTTGCTGCATCACAACCATACAGCTGATTCACATGCCTGGCTATGAGGTTCTGGTGGCCCTTTGGACTTAAGAGCAAGTGGAACTTGGCCATGTGGAAGGTCTTCTCAATTGGAACCCCTCAAGAGCTTCAACTCCATCTTTCAAAATCCCCAACTAGCGTGTCAGAAGAACATTTTGGACCAGGTTTGAGCCAGGATTCGCATAAAAATGATACTAAGGTCACTGCTTGAAGAGGAAGAAGTTTATTCAACATTTAGAATAGAATAGAATAGAATAACAGAGTTGGAAGGGACCTTGGAGGTCTTCTAGTCCAATCCCCTGCCTAGGCAGGAAGCCCTCCACCACTTCAGACAAATGACTGTCCAATCTCTTCTTAAAAAGTTCCAATGTTGGAGCATTCACAACTTCTGGAGGTGAGCTGTTCCACTGATTAATTGTTCTAACTGTCAGGAAATTTCTCCTCGGTTCTAAGTTGCTTTCGCTCCTTAATTAGTTTCCCCCCATTGCTTCTTGTTCTACCTTCAGGTGTCTTGGAGAATAGCTCCCTCTTCTTTGGGGCAACCCCTGAGATATTGGAACACTGCTATCATGTCTCCCCTGGTCCTTCTTTTCATCAGACTAGACATGCCGAGTTCCTGCAACCGTTCTTCGTATATTTTATCCTCCACTCCCCTAACCCTCTTTGTTGCTCTTCTCTACACTCTTTCTAGAGTCTCCACATCTTTTCTACATCGTGGCGACCAAAACTGAATGCAGTATTGCAATTGTGGCCTTACGAAGGCCTTATAAAGTGGTATTAACCCTTCACGTGATCTTGATTCTATCCCTCTGTTGATGCAGCCTAGAACTGTGTTGGCTTTTTTGGCAGCTGCTGCACACGGCTGGCTCCTATTTAAATGGTTGTCCACTAGGACTCCAAGATCCCTCTCACAGTTACTATGATTGAGCAAGGTACACCTATACTGTACCTGTGCATTTCATTTTTCTTTGTTTCTAACAAAGATGATTAGAGGACCGGAGGCTAAAACTTGTGAAGAACAGTTGCAGGAACAGTTGCAGCAACCTAGTCTCCAAACCACAAGGAGCAGGAGAAGAAGAAGCAACGGATCAAAACAAATCAAGGAGAGAAGCAATCTGGAACTAAGGAAAGATTTCCTGTCAATGAGAACAATTAATCCCTGGAACAACTGGCCTCCAGAAGTTCTGTGTGCTCCAACACTGGAGCTTTTTAAGAAGAGATTGGACAGCTACTTGTGTCTAAAATGGTATAGGGTCGTGATGATGAACCAGCCAGCACACGAGCCAGAGGTGGCACAGAGCGCCCTCTGTGGGCATGCGAGGCATCACCCCTGTTCTGTTCTCCCGTGCATTCGCACGCACCTCCTGCCGGCCAGCAGATCTTTGGGTTTTTGCCACACATGCACAGGGGGTGGAGGGTATGCGTGGGGATGCACACACATTGCATTTTGGGGGTTCGGACACGTGCCCACGCAATTGCACACACGCACACTTTGGGCACTTGGTAAGGGAAAGGTTAGCCATTCTTGGTAGAGGGTCTCCTGCTTGAGCAAGGGATTGGACTAGAAGACCTCTAAGGGCCCTTCCAATTCTGCTATTCTGTTATTCGAGAGCATAGAAACAGCCCTTGGAGTAGCAACAATTTTGGGTGTAGAGATTGGTAATATTTATAAGAACGACGGTCCTTGGTGAGGTGTGCGTAAATGTGCCCTTTGCAATATTTAATTTGGTGGACATGTAGCTCCAGTAGGGATGCCCTTAGCTTAATTTGCAAATATCTTTTCTTTGGTGTGTGTCTATATGCGGATTCTGGCGTGCCACATCTGTACGATCAGGGAAATTCATATTATAAGGGATTTCCACTTTTTGCTATTATTTGCATGATTTAATCAATTCCAGCCTGGCTAAAATGAGTATTTTCAACCTTATATTGCCTTTGCAATATACCATATTTTTGGACTATAAGACACACCTTTTTGACTCCTCAAAGGGGGTGAAAATGTCTGTGCGTCTTATAGATCGAATATTGCTGAAGCCCCGCCCGCCCACCGGCCATTTTTTGGACTCTGCACACCCTGTTTTTAGGATTGTTTTTGAGGCTTTTTTTCGGCACATTATTGGGGGGGGGGTTTGCTTCTTTTTTTGGAAAAAAATGGCCCAAAAAAGCCTTTAAAATGCCCCCCAAAAGTCTTGAAAATGGGTAGGAAAAAAGGCTGGAAAAGGGCCAAAAAGGCCCCCCAAAAGGGCTGAAAATGCAGCTCACAGAGGCCAAAAACCTTTTTTTGTTGTTTTCCTCTTCTAAATTTAGGTGCGTCTTATAATCAGAAAAATATGATAGTTCCTGAAGAGTTGCTGGGTCACCGCCAAAGACTGTCCTGTGAGCCACAGTGGCACAGTGGTTAGAGTGCAGTATTGCAAGCTACTTCTGCTTACTGCTGGCTGCCTGAAATTAGGCAGTTCGAGTATCACCAGGCTCAAAGTTGACTCAGCTTTTCATCCTTCCAAGGTCATTAAAATGGGAATCCAAATTGCTGGGGGCAATATGACCACTCTGTAAACTTCTTAGAGAGGGCTGTAAAGCATTGAAAAGTGATAAAGTCTATTGCTACGTAGAATACATTGCAGTAATCCAGCTTGTGGGCTGCTCAAACTGTTAGTTACTCTTGCCAAGGTTTTTTGGACCAATAGGAATGAAGCTGGTACCCTAGGCAAAATTATGAGGAGCCAACCCCCTGCCCCCCTCTTTCTAGCAGAAGGGGCATGGCATGGACTCCATCGGTCAAGGAATTCCATATGCCTGGTCATGCAAACACCTCCATTATCACTCGAATCAATGCTTGTTAAGCTCAGCAACTTTAAAGTGTGTGTGGACTACAACTCCCAGCTTTGCTGGCTGCAGAATTCTGAGAGTTCCCCAGATCTTAAAAGTTGCTGAGATTGAGTAACACTTCACTGGATTGTAAGGAGGAGGAGGAAGAGATCCAGCACAATCAGATTTGCACGATTATGTTGTTATAGTAGCCGATCTTAATTTGGGGGGGGGACACCCCCCGGGGTCAGTATGGCCTGAGTCTTTCCAATGCCTTTCGGCCTCCCAAATTCTCATTTTGATGGAAGTTTCTTGGGTGACGTCTCAGTTTTCATAAACTTTGGCCCAGTGGTCATGATTGAGCTATTTTAGTTACTCTCCATAAAGAGACGTTCTGGATCTCCTGGAGTTGATGGTCTGTTTCGGTTGAATCTACCTAGTGCAGGAGTCTCAAACTCGATTTCATTGAGGGCTGCATCAGGATTGTGTTTGACCCCATGATTCCCTTAACAACCACAGTGCTTAACTCCTCTGGCAAACAAGGTTACAACATTGGGTGTGATTCCCTTAACAACCACCTTGCTTAGCAACTAAACTCTGGGCCCAGTTGTGGTCGTAAGTCGAGGACTACCTAAACCAGCCCCAACCAGCGGTAAAAACAAAAAGACCTCCCTTTTTTGAGCAGCAGACCAGTTGCTCATCTCTGGGGGGTTTTCAAGAGGAGGCTGGGCGGGCCTTCCTCCAGAGTGGCATAACGCTGTGATGGGGAACCTATGGCACACAGGGCACTCTCTGGGGGCACGCATGCTGTCGCCAGCTGCTCTTCTGCTTTCAAAAAAACAGGCCGTTTGGGGGCCTTTTGGGGAGCTGTTTTCAAGCCGAAAAACTGCCTGAAAATCTCCCCCAAACAGCCCAAAAATGGCCTGGAAAAGGCTCGAAAATGGCCAAAAAACAGGCATATGTTCACTGACCGAAAAGGTTCACCATCCTTAGTATAAGGTCTCCTGCTCAGGCAGGGGGTGGGACTAGAAGACCTCTAGGGGCCCTTCTAATTCTGCTATTTTGTTAATTAATCAGTGGAATGGCTCGTCTTTCAAAAACAAACTGGACAGCTGTTTGTCTAGAATGGTATAAGATCTCCTCCTCGCGCAGGGGATTGGGCTAGAAGACCTCCAAGGTCCCTTCCAATCCTGCTATTCTATGTTCTTTCAGGCAGACCCTAGATGCAATGCTGCCGAAAACAAAGATTTATTGGTGAAAAGGTGCTGCAGAATACAGATCTGCTACTTCACCGCCCCTGATTTTATTCCATTCACCCCACCGGATTTCCCAGTTCTCCTGGTTTTGGGAATCCCCCCTGCTGGCTTTTCCTGGCTCCTCTTCCAGAAACAAAGCTTTCCTTTCAGGATCTCCCTGCAGAGATGGAGCTTCCCCTGCAGGATGGTGCAGAGGGTGGAGCTCTGCTAGTCCATGGGTGTGGACGATGGTTGTGGTAGTCTCCCTGCCTGTCCTCCTCCTCCTCCTCCTCCTCCTCCTCCTCCTCCTCCTCCTCCTCCTCCTCCTCCTCCTCCTCCTCCTCCTCCTCCTCCTCCTCCTCCCTCTCCTCCCCCCCTTTGGTCTCTCTTTTGCCCCCTTCCTTCTTTTTCCTTTGGTCTCGGGCTCTGCTTCCAAATGAACAGTCCCTGTTGCAGGTTCAATTTCTTCTCCAGGATGCTACCTATAATGGCTATCTTCTCGCTCTCTGGAGACCTTTGTTCCTGGGGCGTCCTGTGGAACCCCTGTCTAGGAATCTCCAAACCCTGGCTGAGCTTCGAGTCAAAAGCCAGCCTCAGGAGGTCACAGAGTTCTTGGCGAGTTTCCGTGGAAGACCTGCTGACCTTCACCTGTTTCTTCGTCCCAGCTTCTGGGGGCCTTCCTGGGGAACGGTCAATAGGCCTCTTCCCTCTAGGATGAGGACGTTGGGCACCTCCACCCTGCCCCATATCTCCTGCTTGCATGAGGTCTACTGGAGTCTGTTTTTTCAGCCAGAGGACCATGTCCTTATGGTCTGGAATCTCACTTGGCTTTAGGATATCATGACCTCCAATTGATCCCACCACTGTGCGGTAGACCGGATCACTTGGTTTTTCCAAGGGGGCCACCAAGGAAAGGGCATGACCCTCAGCCAAATTTGGGGGTTGTCTCGTTGCTGAGGAGTTAGCCCATCTGCAGCTGCCCATCTCTTCTCTGGGGGACTCTCCTGCCCCCTTGTTCTGGTCTTCCCACTTCACCTCTAACCTTCTCCCCTGGTCCCAATCATCTCTCCTCATGCCTTCTGGGCCGCCTTGGGACTTGGTCTCCAGGGACAAAAGGCTCTGCTCCTTAGCGATGGAGAAGGTGACGCTCTCCTTTCTCCCCTCTTCCTCACTGTCCGTCTTCAGGGTCAAGGTACATCTTTCATGAGGAACCTGAAGTTCAACATCTGTCCTTATGGTCTCTTGTTTTGAAGGGGGGCCTTTCTACTCTCCTTGGGAGATAAAACATTGTGGCCTCCCGTAGGGGACCTGCTTCGTCTAGAGGATGAAGGATGTGGCAGGCAGAGGAACCTCTCGCATTCAGAAGACCACTGTTCCAGCAGTTGGGTTCTACAAAAGGCTTGGCACCTGGTTGCTTCTCCTGGAGAGTGACCAAGGAACTCTCTCCACATAAGCCTCCTTTCTCTCCTTTGTAGCCTGCTGCTCCATGTTGCATGATGCTCCCCCTTGACTTGCCCGTAATGTCTGGTTACAACATCCTCGTAGGAGGAATTGGGAACATGAACATGGTGTGGGAAGAAATAGGAGGTTTGTTGAGGGATGGAAGCATAACATGGTTGGCCCTCCAAAAGCCTGCAAGACATCTTGGCAGCTTCTGGCTCTTGGAGAGAAGAACAGCTCATGACATCTCCTGAGGACCCTTCTGACCCTTCCGTGTCGTCTCCTGAGGACCAAGAAGAATCATGGGTTTCGTTGTCTTCTGCTAGCAGAGAGGAATCATCTACCAGATCTTCCTCTAGCTTCCATCGGACTTTCTTCTTCTTCTTTTTCTTCTTCTCCTCTGGCCTTTTTGGCAAGGCCAAGGAGCTTTTCTTTGGGGCTGATGAAGGGTAGGAGAGACTGATGGGCATCTTAGGAGACCTTTTCAGTTCCCTGGTAGCCGCTGAAGGTTTTGGAGGAGAATCCAGTCCTTCTAGAGCACCTCTCTGCTTGGTTGTCCTTGGAGAACCGTCTTCCATCTGCCAGCTGACCATCTTTGCCTTAACGCCTGGAAAAGGCGTCTTCTTCTTCCCCCTCGGCGTGGTCCCTCCATTTGCAAATGTCACTTTTTGGAAGCTGGCTCTCCTTTCAAGCTTACCAACATTGGACACGACATTCCTGGTGGTGTATAAAGAAGAAGAGCAAGGTTGCAGGATCTGAGGATCTTCCGTGTCCTCAGAAGTCCACAAAGGCTGCACATAGGTGGCTGTGGGTGAATAGGGTGAGAATGGCAGGGATACAGTCATCTCAGAGTGAGGAGGTGGCAATATGGGTGGCAGGAAGGCCCTCAGAGATCGCTGAACCCTTTTGGGAAGTCCCCATTGGTACTCTAACCTAATATGTCTCAGGTGGGCCTCCAAGCATTCCTTTTCCTCAATGCTAAGGAAATCAAGGTCTTGATTAATGATTTGCACTTCTCCTTCATCCCATGGGGAAACCTTAGCCATTGTCCCTCTAGGGCACTTCTCAACTTTAAAGAGATGCGGGGCAAAAGCTTGCAATGACCATAGCACCGTTGACAGCAAACCCCATGCGTGCTGGATCCTTTTCCACTGGATGTGGAATTCCAGAAGATTCTGGATGCCCTCTGGGAGGAAAGAGAGTCCCGTCTTGGTCCCTGAGCAAATCTGAGCTTTAGTTTGCCGAGATCTGCCTGTCGCTCTCTGTCTCTTACCACAAACACTCAGTTTTTCTAAAGTCTTCTGCTTGGGCTCTGGCTTAAAAATCACTGGTTCATAGATGTCTTCCATTGTCGGCAAGGATTTGGGTGGCAAAGGTAAAAGAGGGTGGGATCCAGTCATCCCAGGATGAGAAGGAGATCTGGGTGGCCCCATCTGTGCTTTGAGGTACGATGTCTCAGGTGGGCCTCCAAGCATTTCTTCACCTCAGCGCTGAGGAAAATGAAGTCTTGAGTGAGGATTTGCATGTCCCTTTTCTTCCTTCTGGGTTTCCTAGACGTGGTCATCCTACGAGTCCTCTCTGCTTGAAGATATGGGGCAAAGACATGGAGAGATCTAAGCACCGTCAACGGTAGGCCCCATGTGTGCTGGATTTTTTGCGTTGAATATGGAATTCCAGAAGATCCCTCTCCTCAACAGGGAGGAAAGAGAGCATCATTTTGGGACAAAAGAACCTCATTGTTTCAGTAGTCCCCCCTGCCTTAACCTGTAATGCTCTTTGGGGTGTCTCCATTGCCCCCAAATGGTGCTTTGCCTTTTGCAATGGTGCCAAAATTTGGGGAGCAAGTGATCTGTCTTGAGGCCGTCTATACCTGTGAGACCAGAGAAGTCGCTTCATCCTCTGAAGGTGGAATTCCAGGAGAAGGCAGGTGTCCTCAGGGAGAAAGCCAAGTTTCCATGGCAGAGTTTCGACGCGGCTCTTAGTCTGCCAGATTACAGAACCCCGTGGGACCACGCTCGGCAGGAAAGCCTTCAGAGATCTCCTGACCACACTGGGGAGGCCTCACTCATGCTCCATCCTCTTTCTTCTCATGTGGGCTTCCAAGGTTTCTTGCCCCCCTTGTTGGAGAAACTGCGACCCTGAGAATTCAGAAGCTGCCTTCCCGTCCGGGAGGGCATTGGCAGAAATTGGAGGAGGGGCCATTCCAGCCAGGGACTCTACATGCCACTTTCCCAGGTCCCAACAGGACCATCTCTGCACCACCAGCTCCATCTTCTTAGCATCCTGGGGGAGCACGAAGGGGAGGAAGACCAGGCGAGCTTGGGAAGGTTTGTCCACACAAGATGCCAGCTTGGGCAGAGGCTGCTTGGCCAACCAGACCGAGCACCTCCAGGAGCGGAGGACCACGTCTGGAAACGCCCCTGCTTGCATTTTGAGACACTTCTTTGCCAGGTGAAGCTTCAGCTTCATCCCGATGACATCCATCCACCTCTGGAGCAATGGTGGACTTGTGATCACTGAACTTTTGGCCTCCTTTCCCAGTTTCTGCACTAGAGAAGTTTCAATCTTGGGTAGAGGAGGAGGAGGAGGAGGCTGAGGCCTCATGTATCTGAGAGCTTCGTGGACCTTCCCGGGCAGCTGCCAATGCTTCAGATAGACTCTCTTCTTCAGGTGAAGCTCCAGCTTCTTTTTGGTCTCGGCGGCCACAAAGGCGAGGACCCGAGGCCTCCTCACCACAACCTTGACCTCCTGGGGCCTCTCCGAGGAAGAAGCGGGAGAAGAGGGCATAAAGCTCCTGAGGGACCTGAGAAGAACACTGGACATCCCCAGAAGATGCTTGGGCCTCTTGGCTACCCAGTGAGACTCTAAGCCCTGAATCATGGCTTCTTCCATGAAGGGGAAGGGGACGGGCACGGGCAGAAAGCGCATCTCCTCTACCTTGGCAGCCCAAGGAGAAGCTCGCTCGGATGAGCCTCTCCTGCTCTTCTGCTTCAGATGGAATCTGGACCAGTGGCTCTTCAAGCTGCTGAAGGTGAAGGTGGAGTGGCCAGAAGAGTCCGTCCAGGAACTGATGGAAGAGGTCTCATACGTACTGGATGACCAACTTGAGACGTCCTCCATATAATCATCCAGATCCCCAGAGAAACTGTCCCGTGTCTTTCGGTCCTGGGGGGTGCATTTCGAGGCCTTCTGCCCCACAGAGACACTCGCCCCATACTGGCTGGTATCAGTGGACGCGGTGCCCTCGGGGCTGAAGCAAAGGGATCCCACGCTGGCCGAAGTCACACTGGAGGTCCAGAGGGAGGACTCCTCTTCTTCGGTTGATGTGGCGGTGGAGACTTGGGTTTCCTGGCAGGACCGCGAGGAAAGCAGGGACCCTGACTTGGTGTAGTGACCGCCGCCTGCGCACTGCCAATAAGCCAGTTGCCGGGCTTCCTGAGCGACCCGCCTGCACACCTGGCAGGACTGCCCTCTGCAGAGCACTTGACGAAGACGCTGGTAGTGCATCCGGCGGGCAGTGACTTCTGTGGTCCCTGCAGAGGAGAAGAATTGTTCTAACATTAGACCTCCTGCTCCTTCTAGCATTGGTGATGTTACCTAGATGGGTCACGAAATGTGTGCGAGAAAGCAACCAAGCCAAAGTATTGGGTTAAAATTTGGAAATGGATTCAACCAATTATAGAAGAACAAATAGAATATACACTGGAACTTTTTCTGCTGGGCATAACCAAGGGGAAACATAGAAAGAAAA